>NC_045958.1:95765801-95849838 GCF_010909765.2 Amblyraja radiata | reverse complement strand
TTATTTTCATGTATAATGAGATAGGCGAAAAATTATTTTGTGTGTTAATCCGGCAAAATCGTACCATTCATGATTACATCACGTAGTGCATTAGAGGAAAACAACAGAGGTAAAGAATATAGCATTGTACCTACAGAGGAAGTGTCGTTTAATAAAAATGTTTGTGGCCACAACAAGGTATATTGGAAGATCGGGGATTCATCCTTCACATGAGATGTTATTTTGAGAAAGGTATTATATCAGGTGCAGGTGTTCACTGTACCTCAGTACATGTGACAATAATAAACCAAAACCAATTTGATTAGGATCAGAATCAACAATGAGCGCAAACACATTCAGAGCAACACAGGAAACCATTCGGCTGTTCAAGCCTGGTCAACAGTCAATATGATTATGGCTCTTAATCCCTAATCAATACAGAATTGAACTTTGTCCCCATTCCCCTTGATTTCTTTAGCCTGGGAATATATTCAGCACCTTGCTGAAGACAAGAGGTGGCTTGGCTTGAACTACTTTTAATTCGATAATTCTATAGGTGCATTACTCTCAGTGAAGATATTTCTCATTATCTTCACTTTTAAACTATGCCAAGGACACAATGCCCTTCACCCCCTCTCAAGGGCTAATATCTTCATCCAGAAGTGTGGGGTCGACAACTAAACACAACCTCCTCAGCTGCTCCACTCCAGCATTATAATCTCAAACCGATCCTTTACTGTATTGTAAAATGTTTGTATTAAAGGTCTTCACACACACACATATTCCCTTTCTGGAAGACTGCCTGTCACCTTAAGTACAGCATCAAAAGACTGATCCTGCTCTGTTTCCACGGACACACAAGTCTATCTCATACAGTTAATCATTTCACTCACAGTGAAACAGCCAGAAAACCAACTGCTGCTCTTTATTAAAGGATACTTACGATAAGCGGTGACAGGCAGTGCAAAGGCACAAAGCAAAATAAACAGCATTCTCTTCTCTCGTTGAGCTTTCAAATGCCGTAAGTCTATCCACTGGACGAGTAGAACCGAGACTCCTGCAGTTTTCTGTAGTTTTCTGAATTTTACATTTAACATAGAGTGTAAAAGCACGCAAGAGACTTTGCAAGAACTGTCAGACAGCTTCAAATGGAGAAGTCAATTTTGACACTTTGCATTTCAATCAACCAGTCCTTGTCCAGCAGAATCTGAGTGGAACTGACAGCAGCAACAAGGGCTTCAACCTCTGGCTGCTGTCGGTGGTACGCCAGCAATATTTCAAGTCCACACCGCACTTCACTTTTATCTTGATTAGAAAGAGCTTGCAGAATTCTCAGAAAGTTGACCAGGAAGTAAGAAGCAAGATTGTTCCTTGTTTATAACCTGAAGCAAAATATGAAAAGGATTGCAACATGCATTTGTGTTGGGTGATGATGAAATTATATGTTATCAAGTTTTTTTATAATTTTATAGCTTTGATTATGCCATGGATAAATTTGTCACAAATGTAAGAAACCATACCTGATAGTAATCAGGTTCTTGTTAATTACAGTTGTACCCCATTTAACCAAATATTTGACATGCAGAAAAACAAATTGCAGGAGGTCCTCAATGCATTAGGTTGCATCTGTGGAGGCAGAGTAATGGTTGACGTTTCAGGTCAAGACTCTGCATCATCCCTCAATGCATCACCAAATATTTGATATGTGATACCGTGCATAATTATTAACGAATGAATGAATGAATGAATGAATGAATGAATGAATGAATAAATGAATGAATGAATGAATGAATAAGTTTATTGGCCAAGTATTCACAAACAAGGAATTTGCCTTGGTGATCCGCCCACAAGTGACAACATGACATACAATGACAGTTACGAATGATACATAAAACACTAAACATTAATAATAAAACACATTGATCAAACATGTGAATTAAATAAAATACCAGAGCAGAAGGAGGCTGCAGATTGTTGGCTGTTGAGTAGAGCTAATAGTCATGGAAAAAAGCTGTTTTTATGTCTGGCTGTGGCAGCTTTGTCAGTCCGGAGTCGCCTTCCAGAGGGACGTGATTCAAAGGGTTTGTGGCCAGGGTGAGAGGGGTCAGAGATGATCTTATCCGCCCGCTTCTTAGCCTCTGCAGTATACAGTTTGTCAATGGAGGAAAGGTTGCAGCCAATAACCTTCTTAACTGATCGGACGATTCTCTGCAACCTCCGGATTTTTTTCAACTTTTTTTGTTATTTTAGTATCTTTGAATGTATGTTTTTAATGTTCCTCTGTGCGTTTTGTGTGGGGGTGTAAGGGGGAAACCGCTCCGGTCACCTCCTCCACACAGAGGCGACTTTTTCCAGGTCACCTCCCCCGTGGCCAAACAGCGAGGGTCGGGCGGCTTTTCCCAGAGACACGCCCGGGGCTCAGCGGTGGGCGCAGTGCGGGCTCTCGGAGTGGAGCAAGGGCTCGCCTGAGGGGGAGCGCTCCGTTTCGCTGGTCCGCGGCAGCCGGCAGCCTGAAGCCCCGGCCTGCAGAGTTCCAGCTGGCGCGGCGTCTGCAGCCCGGGATCCCTCGTGGGGGACCCGGGGGTAGAAGAGCTCCAACTATGGGCCCGCGGCCAGCTACTACCGCGGGCGCAGTGTGGACTTACTTACCATCAGGAGCGGGGTCCCAAGCCGGGGAACCCTGTAGGGGAGCTCCAGACCGCCGGCCCTGCGGTCTGTGGTGCTTCTGGCTGCGGCGTGGCGGGAACTTTAAATCTTCGACCGCCAGCCTGCGGTCTACTCCATCTTGAAGCCGCGGTCTCCGGTAGGGTGGCACCGATTCACGACTTACCTGGACTTTTTACCTTGTCTGCACATCTGGACGCCCGCAGCGACGGCTGCGGACGGTTGAGGACCCGACCACAGGGGAAAATGGAGGAGGACTGGCCAATCTTTGTGCCTTCCACCACAGTGATGAATGCTGTGGTGGATGTTTGTGTTACATTTTTATTGTGTTTTTGTGTGTTCTTTATCATTGTACCGCTGCTGGCAAATTCATTTCACTTGCACTTTATGAGCAATGTGACGTATAAAACCATATTGTATTGTATTGTATTGTATTGTATTGTATTGTCGTACTTGGTAGCTGAGCCAAACCAGACCATGATGGAGAAGGTGAGGACAGACTCTACGATCGCCATATAGAATTGGACCATCATTGCCTGTGGCACATTGTGCTTCCTCAGCTGCCGTTGGAAGTACATCCCCTGTTGTGCTTTTTTGACTGTGGAGCCGATGGTAGCCCCCCACTTAAGGTCCTTGGAGATGATGGCTCCCAGGAACTTAAAAGACTCCACAGATGTGACTGTGGTATTGTTGATGGTGAGTGGGGTGAGGGGAGGGGGAACTCTCCTAAAGTCTACAATCAATTCCACTGTCTTAAGAGCATTGAGCTCCAGGTTGTTGCGTTGGCACCAGGACGCCAGCTGTGACACTTCCTGTCTGTAGGCAGATTCCTCCCCATCCTGGATCAGTTCAATCAGGGTTGCATTGTCCGCAAACTTGAGAAGCTTGACAGAGGTGTCTGTGGGGGTGCAGTTATTGGTGTAGAGAGAGTAGAGGAGAGGGGAGAGTTTGCAGCCTTGCCGTGCTCCTCTGCTGAGGGTCCAAGATGTGCTTTCCCAGACTCACATGCTGCTTCCTGTCTGTTAGAAAGCTGGTGATCCACCGACAGAGGGGTTCAGGCACAGACAACTCGGAAAGTTTGGAGTGTAGTAGCTCTGGCTCAATGAGTCTAGGCTGTCTAGGTGCTGGTGGATGAAGTGCAGGCCTAGGTTGACTGCGTCATCCACTGATCTATTGGACCGATATGCAAACTGCAGAGGGTCCAGCAGGGGGTTTGTGATATTTTTCAGCTTGGCCAGCACAACCCTTTCAAGGGTCTTCATGACTACAGAGGTCAGTGCGACAAGCCTGTAGTCCTTAAGACCAGTAATCCTTGCCTTTTTGGGTACAGGGACAATAGCGGAGACTTTGAAACAGGCAGGGACTATACAGGTGTGCAGGGACTGGTTAAAAATGTCTGTGCCAGTTGTTCGGCACAGAGCTTGAGAGTAGAGGGGGAAACATTGTCCGGTCCTGGAGACACATTCGGTCCTGTCCTAAAGGACACATTCACATCAGATCAATATTTCCCTTTGCAGGGATTTTCACAGTCACCCCACCACTAGAAATGTCTGAATTTCACATTTTATTGTTGCGGTTTATTGTCACATATGCGCATGTATAGTGAGGTACGAGTACAATGAAAATCTTGCTTGCAGCTGCATCAGAGGTACATAGACTCAGACACATAAACAAATGATACATAAATCACACAAATTCTGCAAGACAATCAAAATATTATAAAGCGAAATCGATACATCGGAGCAAAACACAACGAGAAACAAAACCAAGTCAATGATTTCTGGTGTCTAGGTGGGATTAGTTTGTCCAGTGGATTTTACTGAGGTCAGGGATAAATCCTCTGGTGACATGTGCCAGGTTGCTGCTTACCAAGAACACTGATTGGATGGTACGGTTCTTCCTAGCCTGGTCATTGCTGTTTGTGGAAAGTTATTTGTGCACTAGTTTCTGCTTTCCCCAACATCACAATCACAGTGCTTCACCGTGCTTCATTGTTTGCAAAGCGCTTTGGAATACACCGACGGTGGGACAGGATTCTGCACATTCAGTAAATCTGTCGGAGTTTGAGAAACTAATTTTTACACCTTTTAGCCCAGGGACTCCAGTCACCCACAGTCAGGATACAACTGGAAGTCAGTTGACTGGACCATGACACTGTAATGTGAGCAGCTACACTTTCTGTGGCCCTTCTGGAATCTGGTTCCTATCCATGGATGGAGACCTGAATTGGATCTGTAACATCGACCCTCAAACAAACAGTGTTGTAAACAAACAGATGTCTGTCCCTTGGGGAAGGAAATGTTTATCCTTCCTCATTCTGTTGTACTTTAGTCCCTGTGTTTACATACAGTTCCCATTCTACATTTCTGCTCTTTTCCCATGTCAAACCAATTAGATACCAATTGGATCATTTCCTTGCCCTGGTTCAATGGGGCTATCGGCCCAGCTGAGGATTCTGCTCTGTCAAGCCTCCTCTCATTGCTCTTTATATATATTTTTAGTTTTAGAGGTACAGCAAGGAAACAAGCCCTTCGGCCCACTGAGTCTGCACCGACCAGTGATCCCCGCACATTAACACTATCCTACACACACCAGGGACAATTTACACTGACACCAAGCCAATTAACCTACAAACCTGTACGTTTTTGAAGTGTGTGGGGAGAACTCCATACAGACAGCATCTGTAGTTGGGATCGAACCCGTTCTCTGGTGCTGTAAGTGCTGTCAGGCAGCAACTATCGCTGTGCCACCATGCCACCCACTTCATTTCAATCCATCACAGTATCCTTGTATCCTCTCTTCCCTTTGTTCATTCCTCTTCTAAAACACAGTTCCGTGTTTAGACAATAGGCAATAGGGGCAGGCGAAGGCCATTTGGCTCTTCAAGCCAGCACCGCCATTCAATGTGATCATGGCTGATCATCCACAAACAGTACCCCGTTCCTGCCTTCTCTCCATATTCCTTGACTTCTCTATCTTTAAGAGCTCTGTCTAGTTCTCTCTTGAAAGTATCCAGAGAACCATCCTCCACCACCCTATGAGGCAGAGAATTCCACAGACTCACAACTCTCTGGGTGAAAAAGCTTTTCCTCATCTCCGTTCCAAATGGTTTACCCCTTATTCTTAAACTGTGGCCCATGGTTCTGGACTCCCCCAACATCAGGAACATGTTTCCTGCCTCTAGCATGTCCAGACCTTTAATAAACTTATATTTCAATAAGAAACCCTCTCATCCTTCTAAATTCCAGAGTATACAAGCCCAGCTGCTCCATTCTATCAACATACTAGACCAAGTGCAGACCCGTTGGGTCTGTTCCCCCAACGTGCGGTTGTGGGGGGGGGGGGGGGGGGGGGGGGAGGGGGGGAGGCGGCATGCAGCGTCACACACACACTAACTACCCCCCCCCCCCAGCATCATGCTAATTACCCCCCTTGATATTATATTAATATTATTAATTTGCTCCTTTTACCCCATAACCACACTATCTACTGACGCATAGCCCCCAACTTGCAGTCACATCTAGAGGGGGGGCGGGGGGGGCTGAGGTAGAGAGTGAGGGCAGAGAGAGAAGGGGCAGAGACAGAGAGAGAGACAGAAACACAGAGAGAGGGTCAAGAGGGAGAGGGGAGTGGAGAGGTGGAGAAGAGGAAGGGTGGGTGACGGGGGAAAGGTGGGGGAGGAGGAGAGGAGAGAGAGAGGGTGAGAGTGAGGGGGAGAGAGAGGGGGTGCTGAGAGGGGGTGCTGAGAGGGGAGAGGTGGGGAGCAGGGAGGGGGAGGGGGGTTTAGTGGAGGGAGGGTGGGGGAAGGGATGGGGGGGAGGAGGGGAGAGAGAGAGAGAGAGAGAGAGAGAGAGAGAGAGAGGAGAGAGAGAGAGAGATGAGAGAGAGAGAGAGCGATGAGAGAGAGAGAGCGAGAGAGAGGAGAGATGACGAGGAGAGAGATGGAGAGAAGAGAGAGGGAGAGAGAGATCGAGAGAAGAGAGGGAGAGGGGAGGGGGGAGGAGAGAGGGGGAGGAGAGAGGGGGAGATAAGAGGGGGAGGGGGGGAGAGAGGGGGAGGAGAGAGGGGAGGGGGGGGAGAGAGAGGGGGTGAGAGGGAGAGAGAGGGTGTGCTGTGAGGGGGGTGGGGTGAGGGGAGGGGGAGAGAGAGGGTGCTGAGAGGGGGGTGGAGGGAAAGGGGTAAGGGTGTGTGGAGGGGAGGAAGGTTTAGGGGAGGGACGGTGGGGGAGGGGATGGAGCGGAGGAGGGGGAGAAAAAGAGGGGAGAGAGAGAGGGGGGAGAGGAGAGGGGGCGAGAGGAGAGGGGGGCGAGAGGAGAGGGGGGAGAGGACGGGGGGAGAGGAGGGGGGGAGGAGAGGGGGAGAGGAGAGGGGGGAGAGGAGGGGGGGAGAGAGAGGAGGGAGAGGAGAGGGGGGGAGAGGAGAGGGGGGGAGAGAGGGGGGGAGAGGAGAGGGGGGAGGAGGGGGGGGGGGAGAAGAGAGGGGGAGGGGGATGGAGGGGGAGAGAGGGGGGAGGGGGGAGGAGAGAGGGGGAGGAGAGAGGAGGGGGAGAGGAGAGGGAGAGAGAGAGGGGGAGAGAGAGGGGGAGAGAGGGGGGGAGAGGAGAGGAGAGGTGGGAGAGAAGAGGAGGGGGGTGAGGAGAGGCAGGGGGGAGAGGAGAGAAGGGGGGGAGAGGATAGGAGAGGGGGGGAGAGAGGTGGGGAGAGGAGAGGGGGGAGAGGAGAGGGGGAGAGGAGAGGGGGAGAGGAGAGGGGGAGAGGAGAGAGAAAGAGAGAGAGATAGTGAGAGAGAGAGAGGTGGGGAGAGAGAGGTGGGGAGAGAGAAAGAAAGTTCCTTTTTACTTCAACCCAAACCCCCCAAACAACCATTTGCAGGCAATGCTTTTTTATTTCAAACTAACCATATTTTCATTTTCAAACCACATTAAGGGTACTTACTCACAGGTGTGAAGAAATTTGTCATTCAGAGCTCAGAGTGACAGAGACTAATTGACAGAGCTCCATCTCCAATCAGTCTCCATCGATGAGAGACTGATTGAGGCACACCACTTCCTGGTTTTATAGTCCCTCCCCCTCCCTCCAGCAGGGGCAGCAGAGAGAATGGGGGATTTTGTAAAAACATTAATATCTCCGTCATTTTTCATCGACGGGATAAATCCTCGGCACACATGCGGCGGAGGTGGGCTCTGAGCATGGTGGCCAAAAATGACTGCCGTAGGTGGTGGCGTTCTCTCGGAAATCGCAGCACAGAAGGCCAAAATGGTCAAGAACAGAGATTTAGTAATATAGACTAGACCAAGTGCAGACTCATTGGGTCTGTTCCCCCAACGTGCGGTTGTGGGGGGGGGCGGGGAGGCGGCATGCAGCGTCACACACACTAACTATCCCCCCCCCCTCGCACTCACGCTAATTATCCCCTTGATATTTTATTAATATTATTAATTTGCTCCTTTTACCCCATAACCACCCTATCTACTGACGCATAGCCCCCAACTTGCAGTCACATCTAGAGGGGGGGGGGGTTAGAGAGTGAGGGCAGAGAGAGAAGGGACAGGGACACAGAGAGAGAGACAGAAACACAGAGAGAGGGGCAAGAGGGATAGGGGGGTGGAGAGGAGGATAAGAGGGAGGGTGGGTGAGGGGGGAAAGGTGGGGGAGGAGGGGAGGAGAGAGAGAGGGTGAGAGTGAGGGGGAGAGAGATAGGGTGCTGAGAGGGGGGTGAGGTGGGGAGCAGGGAGGGGGAGGGAGGGGGGAGGGTGGAGGGAAGAGGGTAGGGGGTGTGGAGGGGAGGGGGTTTAGGGGAGGGAGGGAGGGTGGGGGAGGGGAAGGAGGGGAGAGAGGGGGGATGGAGGGGAGAGAGGGGGGAGGAGGGGAGGAAAGGGGGAGAGAGGGGGAGAGAGGGGGAGAGAGGGGGATAGAGAGAGGGGGAGAGAGAGAGGGGGAGAGAGAGAGGGGGAGAGAGAGGGGGAGAGAGAGAGGGGAGAGAGAGAGGGGAGAGAGAGAGGGGGAGAGAGAGGGGGAGAGAGAGGTGGAGAGAGAGGGGGAGAGAGGGGGGAGAGAGGGGGAGAGAGAGAGGGGGAGAGAGAGGGGAGAGAGGGTGAGAGAGAGAGAGGGGAGAGAGGGGGGAGAGAGAGGGAGAGAAAGGGGGAGAGAGGGGGAGAGAGGGGGGGAGAAAGGGGGGGAGAACCTAAAAACATTTTAGAACCAAAAAAGACACATTCTGCAAGCATTGTAGAACCAAAAGAGACACTTTTTGCAAGCATTTTAGTACCAATAAACATTTTTTGCAAACATTTTAGAACCAATAGACACATTCTGCAAGCGTTTTAGAACCACTAAGGACACTTACATTTGAGTAGACATGTGTTCAGTATTCACAGCTCAGAGAAACGTGACCCTCTGCCTTCCTCCAGCTTGCAGACACTGATTGAGGCACACCACTTCCTGGTTTTATAGTCCCTCCCCCCTGCCGCCAGCAGGGGCAGCAGAGAGAATGGGGAATTTTGTAAAATCATTAATATCACTGTCATTTTTCATCGACGGGAAAAATCCTCGGCACACATACGGCGGAGGGGGGTTCTGAGCAAGGTGGCCAAAAATGACGGCCGTAGGTGGCGGCGTTCTCTCGGAAATCGCAGCACAGATGGCCAAACCGGTCAAGAATAGACTTTTAGTAATATAGATGACAGTCCTGCCATCCCGGGAATTAACCTGGCGAACCTACGGTACACTCCCTCAATTGCAAGAATGTCCTTCCTCAAATTAGGAGACCAAAACTGCACACAATACTTCATGTGTGGTCTCACTAGGGCCCTGTGCAACTGCAGAAGGACCGCTTTGCTCCTATACTCAACTCCTCTTGTTATGAAGGCCAACATGCCATTTGCTTTCTTCACTGCCTGCTGTACCTGCATGCTTACTTTCATTGACTGATGAACAAGGACCCCCAGATTCCGTTGTACTTCCCCTTTTCCCAACTTGACTCCATTTAGATAATAATCTGCCTTCCTGTTTTTGCCACCGAAGTGGATAACCTCACACTTATCCACATTAAACTGCATCTGCCATGTATCTGCCCACTCACCCAACCTGTCCGTGACCCTGCATCCTCATAGCATCCTCCTCACTGTTCACACTGCCACCCAGCTTTGTGTCATGTGCAAATTTGCTAATGTTACTTTTAATCCCTTCACCCAAATCATTAATATATATTGTAAATAGCTGCGGTCCCAGCACCGAGCCTTGTGGTACCCCACTAGTCACCGCCTGCCATTCCGAAAGGGACCCGTTAATCCCCTTCCTTTGTTTTCTGTCTGCCAACCAATTTTCCATCCATGTCAGCACCCTACCACCAATACCATATGCTTTCATTTTGCCCACTAATATCCTATGTGGGACATCAAATGCTTTCTGAAAGTCCAGGTACACTACATCCACTGGCTCTCCCTGTTTCAGCTCGGTTTCTCCCTGTAGCAGCCAGTTCCCACTGGATCAGGTCATTCTTGAGTCACTGCCTTGAATTCCTGGGCCAGGCTGACATGATGATTGCTGAGATAATATTCAAGACTGTCATGTGTACGGCTCTCCATGGCCTGAACCAGAATCCAACGTGATTATTTTAAAGATATTGCATGGAAACAGACCCTTCGGCTCACCGAGTCCATGCTAACCATCGAACATCCATTCACACAAGTTTTATGTTATTCCAGTTTTACATCCACTCCCCTACACACTTGGGGCAATTTACAGAGGACAATTTAACCTACAAACCGTTTGTCTTTGGGATGTGGGAGGAAATCCACATGGTCATAGGGAGAACGTGCAAACTCTACACAGACAGAATCCGAGTTCAGGATTGAAGCAGGTTCTCTTGGGCTGTGAAGTAGTAGCTCCACCAGATGAACCACTGTGCTGTCTTTCAAGAAGATATTTCTCATCCCTTTCCCCTGTTGAGAATAGAAGGAAAGAGAACAGCTCCAGATGTGGATTTGAGAATAGTGCAGGACAATGGAATATCAGCTATGTTTTCATCAGGGGTGAAGCAGGTTTTAGTTGTCTGGCTATTAGTTTGACATGACTATTTCTTATGTTTGTAAAAGGAAAGAAAAATCGGTCTGCAATTTTTAAAACCAGTAACTTGAAGAATTCTTCCATTTTGAGTAGTGATGGCTGATTGTGGTCCCAGCCTGACCTCAAGTGGATGTTTATCAACAGAACAGTGAACTACGAGTGACAAATCATGCTGGAACAAAATGCTACATTCTGGAGATCCTTGTTAATAGACATAGAAACCACTCACTGTATTGATGATTGTTTTTGTTTTGTTTTTCTGTGTGAAGGAGGAATGTTACACCATTAATTACATCACAGCTTAGTTTGGGTACTGCTCTACCCAAGACTGCAAGACATTCCAGTTGTGGATGTAGCCCAGTCCATCGCACAGACTACCTTCCCCACCATCGCTTTCATCTGCACTTCACACTGCTTCAGGAAAGCAGTCAATATAATCAAAGTCCAGTTTCACTCTGGTCATTCTCTTCCCTCTTCCATTGGGCAGGAGATACAAAAGCTTGAAAGCATGTTCCACCAGATTTGAAGAACAGCTTCTCCCTTGCAGTTATCAGATCTAAATGGTCCTCCGATAGGCCACGGTGTAGTCCCAATGTTCCAAACTAACTCAAATGCTGACCTTGCACTTATCCTCCATAATTGTAACACTAGAATGCCATAATACTATATTCAACACTCTGGTACTTCTTCTCTTTGCATTACGTGTTACACTTGTGTATGACTTGATTGTAATCATATTTGGTTTAATTTATCTTTTATCTATAGGAGTAGTCTGATTGTTGTTTGTTTGACTTGTGACTACTTTGCAGCATGAAGGGGTTTGAATTCCAGGATTTGGTTGATATTTACTGGGGTGTGCGTTGGGTAAAAGATTAATCAATACTTGGAGGTGTTAGAATGCCAGTTGAACGCGAGTGTGAGTGGGATCAGCTCATTCTGACATATCTTGAACAACTTTTCTGAATCATTTCATTTACCTTTTGAAATATTTTTTCAGAATGTTTGCCCACCCCTCACTATTCACAAGGAGGTGATGGTGAGAACCTTCTTCAACCACTGCAGTGACGTAGCACCCACTAAGCTGTTGGGAAGTGAGTTGCAGGATACAGACTCAGTGAAGATGAAAGAAGGCATAATAAATCGGAGTATCCATTCAGAATCCCTTTCACTTTGATCATAATCTTTCATAGATTTATCAATCTTCTCATTAAATATCTCCTATGATCCAATCTCCGCAATAGAGGATTTCAGAGACCTGAAGATATTTCTAGATCAGGGTAGTGTGCGAATGGTAAAATCTGCTGGTGATGTTACCATGCACCTGCTGCACTTGTCCTTCATGGTTGAGGTGAGGGGCAGAAATCCCGGGGGGGGGGGGAGGGGGGCAGGGGGGACACGACCCCCCCCCTGTTTTGAGAGGTGGGATACGATCCCCCCCATTTTTTGTAATCCGGATTTTAAAGCCCGGTGAAATCTCTGCTTTCCGTGAGAGTGGGGGTGGGACTGCTGATCGAGGGCACCGATTGGATGAGAGAGACGTCGGTCAGCAAGCAATGGTGGCGATTCAGCATGATCATTGGAGGAGGGAGGTGTCGGTCAGATGTGGAAGTGGGGGGGTGGGGGGGGGATGGTGGGACTGAAGATAGAACGCGGCGATTGGAGGAGGGAGACGTGCCAAAACACTCTCAGCAGCCCTGGACGGATCGATCCCGGCTCTTCGGCGCTGTCCTGAGTGCCCCCCCCACACCCGAGGTTGGCCAGAGAGCCAGAGAGCGGTGTCCCCAGGCCTACAGAAGCAGCGCTAAACCCAGCTCAACTCAGCCTGTCCCGCCGGGTTAACCTACGGACCTGCCTGAAATATGGCCCATGTGTACAGCCAGCGTGGAGAAGCAGCGCTGGTGTCCCGTCAGTCCAGGCAGGGCAGGCAGAGTTGAAGTGTATTTAGTGCTGGATTGAGCCTCCGAAGCCTTGCATGTGTGTATGAGTGTGCTCATGGGCGTGCGGCCGCCAAGAAATGGTGTCCCCACCTGTCCCCCAGTCCCCTCCATATTTTGATAGAGATTTCCGTGCCTGGTGGAGGTCACGGATTTTGATGGAGCAGGGTGCATGAGTAACTGCACTATACTTTGGAGATCGGTACACACTGCAGCCAAGGCCCAACACTGGAGGAAATGGGTATTATTGTAGACTGGGTGGCTGTTGAGGTCCCAATCAAAGCAGCTGCTTTCTTCTTCTTAATGTTGAGTTGTTGAATGCTGTTCTCATCCAAGTAAATGAAAGTTCTTCATCACACTCCTGGCTTGTGCTGTGTAGATGACGAGTGTCGGCAGGAGACAAATTGCCTCAGACTGACTTAATAATAATAATAATAATAATTTTATTTATAGAGCACTTTAAAAACAAACATAGTTGCAACAAAGTGCTGTACATCACTAATCATTGACAAAAAAGTTAATACACACCAATAATAACAGTTAAAAGATGGAGTAAGTAAAGATATTCAAAATAAAGAAATATTAAAAACACTACAAGCAGGAGCAAAGTCTCATGCATGGTCAAAAGCCAGGGAGTATAAATGACAGACAGACCCCCACACTGGATTTGAAGATGGACAGTGTGGGGGTCTGTCTGACGTGCAACGGCAGAGCGTTCCAGAGTGCCGGAGCAGCAACAGAGAAGGCTCTATCCCCTCTGAGATTCCGCTTAGACCTCGGTACCTCCAGGAGCAGCTGATCAGCTGACCTGAGGGACCAGGCAGGAGCGTATGGGTGGAGCAGCTCAGAGAGGTAAGGCGGGGCGAGCCCATTCAGGGATTTAAAAACAAATAACAGAATTTTAAAATGAACTTGAGAGAGCACCGGGAGCCAGTGGAGGGAGGCCAGAACTGGTGTTATGTGCTCCCTCTTTCGGGTTCCAGTTAAAAGGCGAGCAGCAGCATTCTGAACCAACTGGAGACGAGCCAGTGAAGAACGAGTAACTCCAAAATAGGGTGCGTTACAGTAATCCAGCCTAGATGTAATAAAGGCATGGATTACTGTCTCAAAATGCTGCCGCTCGAGAATGGGTTTCACCTTTGCCAGCTTCCTTAAGTGAAAGAAGCTGGACTTAACCACCGCGCCTATTTGGCGATCTAATTTAAAGTCACTGTCCATCCTAAAACCCAGATTCAAAACTGTTGGCTTCACGTACCGTGACAATGGACCTAAATCAACAAATGGAGGTTCACGGCAGCCATTGGGATCAAACAAAATCACCTCTGTCTTCTTTTCATTAAATCATAGAAAGTTTAGGGCCATCCAGGACTTAATGTCCTCAAGACAAGACAGAAGTGAATTTACAGAAAAGGCGTCTTCCTTCCGCAGCGGCAAATAAAGTTGGGTATCATCTGCATAACAATGGAAAGAGATGCCATGCTTTCTAAGGATGGAACCCAGAGGAAGTATGTACAGCGAGAAAAGCAGGGGCCCCAGAATCGAACCCTGCAGAACCCCATATGACAGGGGCGCGGAAGAGGATTCAAAACCAGCAAGGCTAACACACATGGTTCTGTCTGCCAGATAGGACCTGAACCATCCCAGGGCACTGCCGCAGATGCCCACTAACTGCTGTAGCCGAGATAATAAGATATTATGGTCCTCTGTATCAAAGGCGGCAGATAAGTCCAGCAGGACAAGAACCACACAATCACCAGAATCATTAGCTAGGAAGATGTCATTAAAAACCCTTAGCAATGCTGACTCTGTGCTGTGCATAGTTTTAAACCCAGACTGAAAGACCTCCCGTATATTATGCCCATCCAGGAATAGCTTTAGCTGAGCATAAACAACTTTCTCCAGTAATTTAGAAATAAAATACTTGCTCTAATAGGCGCAGTATTTGCATGGCACTCATGACTACATCATTTTGCTCTGTGCAGGCCTGGGCTGCATTATTTGCTGGGGAAGTACACAGTGTGAAATCAATTATCATTTCCATTTTGTGAGCTGATGATGGAAAGAGGATTATTTATAAAGCAACTTAAAGTGATTGAGCCGAAGATATGGTAATACCTCAAGAATCACCACGCCCTGGTTGGACATGAAAAGGAGAGACCTCTGCAATATGTAATCCTTTGCATATTTCCACTCCATTAATATGAAACACCATGGCGATTATTCCGACATTCCCATATTCCATGAACTCCAGGCACACACAAGCCACACCGCTGTCCCCTTCTCTCACAAAAGTACATATAAACGTGCTTCTTGGGATGCATTTAATCAAAATTTCACATTGCGAAAAGATGATTTAGGCCCCATACGAACCGGCAGTGTTTTTCCTGCCGATATGGGGTTTAAATTCACCGCAAATGCAACGTTCCAATCGATCGCGTTCCACAACATCTCACTCGCAAGATGATTTAAATGGCCATTAATTTACGGAAATTAAACACTAAATTCCTTCCATTTGGCTTATAAATTCATGACAATGCTATTTAAAAATCATGTTAGATTGTGAATTCTTGTGTGAATGTTATTTGTCATTCCCACATTCCATTCCAGGCACACACAGACACACCTCTGTCCCCTTCTCTCACAAAAGTAATGACTTTCCCTCATTCCACTATTAACTCAGTTAGCTGCTGTCTCAGAGAATCACTTAGCAGAACTCAGTTCAGATTGAACAGCCTGCCGTCAATCCACATAACTGATCTTTCTCATCTCTGGAGGCATTTTAGATAAATCACTTTGCTATATTCCCTATCTTTCCTAAAGTATTGGCGGGCAGACATTTATGAAAGATTCATCAAGACGCCCTTATTCTTATACTCTTTGCAGATGCATATGCAACCCGGAAGCACGTATGTTTAAAAAAAGCACTTGCTCCGACTGTGCGGCCACTTTCAAGGAACAATGTACAAGACTACCAAACCTAATTTCCTTTCTACTGCTAGAGAATGGTGCCCTCTCATTCAAATTTCTGACTTCAAACATATCATTGTTCAATTTTAAATTCCACCTGGTGCCTGCCCATCCTTTCTAACCCTGCATTTATCAGTTTGGATAAAATAGTAAGATTAAACAAGAACTTACCAGTTTGAAGTTTGATCTGTATTTTATGAGGAGTTACGATGAGGGATTACGTGAAGACCCCGTCCAGCACGCATGCGCGACATACTTCAAAGCAGCGGTGTGGAATCACAGAAAACACAATAATTGAAATAAACATAGTAAAGATAAGGAGAACTAAGATACCAGGTGATCTCTATAATTGAGGGTGGGAGCGGAGGGCACGTAATCCCTCATCGTAACTCCTCATAAAATACAGATCAAACTTCAAACTGGTAAGTTCTCGTTTAATCTTACTATTTTACTTCGGAGTCACGTGAGTGACTACATGAAGATTTTAAAGCTCTGTGATTTCAAACCGTGTAACAGTCCATACTTCACTCGCTGCCGAAGTCATCCAAGGGAGGAAGTATGTTATCGTAATCAAACATGAATCTGTTTGTAAAATAATAATGGTATTATTTGAAAATAATAACAAAGAAATTAATGCTCCCCCGGGCTTAAATTTTATATTTTTTGCAGCGTCTAAAATTCTCTCTGCAAGTGAAACAGGTTTTATTGATGGCTTGTTGTAGAATGTTTGAAAACTTCTTTCCATGGACCACCCCGCTGTTACCTGGGTAGGTCCAATGGCACGTCCATTCTGTTAGCCGCCGACGTGGATGCTGCCCTGGTGGAGTGAGATGTGTAAATATCGGTATCCACTCCAGCAGCTCCCAATACATGTTTGAGCCATCTAGAGATGGGTTGGCTCGGTACCCTGACCCAGTGGCTTTTTTGTGACTGACCCACCGTGCTTTTTGTCTCCCTCGGGAATTTTAGGCTGTGTTGATATATTGTAGAAGGTGAGTCATGACACATAACGGGGGTCATGTGGGTACGCCCGGAATTCCATAATGAGTCCTGAAGTTCCTGGTTTACTCTGTTTTACCAGCTCCTGAATGGTGAATGTTATTTGGTCTGATGTTACGACCATATTGTCCAGCCTGAGTAGGTAAAAGGACTGGTCCCTTATGCTGAGACTAAGCCATCAGCATGGCCGTATACAGGGTCGCTGTTTGCAGAGTAAGGGATCTGGCTGGTGGCCATCCCTTAGGTATGTCAGAACAACGCTGACATCCCAGATATTGGTATATCTAGGTCTAGGGGGTTATGAATAGAAGGTACCTCTCATTAATTTGGCCACCAGTGGATGAGACCCTATGGCATGTTTCCCTTGGTGCCTGTCTTAGATAGACTGACAGTGCACTTCTAGCACATTTGATAGTGCTATAGTTCAGACCTACATCGTGGTGAAGGCTGGCCAGGAACTCCGGTACATAGATATGGTGGTTCATTAGTAGGTTGTCTCTGTTCTCGAGCAGTATGTTTCCCTTTTTCTAATACTGGAGAGATATTGTTTCTTGGTGGAAAGTCGGTGAGATGCTGTCATCGTATCCATGGTCCTATTTGACAATCCCAGGTCCATCAAAAGGTCTTTTTGGAATCTGCAACCCAGTAGGCTTATTCTGTCATGGCATGGGTGACTTTCGCCTGATACAGGGTGGATCAGTAGATCTGGTCCGCTGAGAATGGTCATGGGTTTCAATGACCCTGTCAAGGACCACTGGGAACCATGGCTGTAAGCCAGTCGGGTACTACCAAAAAGCCCGAAGCAAAGTTCATCTGTATTTTGCGTAGTACCTGACTGATGAGGCAGAAAAGGGGGGAAAAACATAGAGATTAATTCCCCCCAGTTCAGCGAGAATGTATCCATCGCCGCTGCCTCAAGGTCTGGTTCCCAAGCGACATACATCGGTACGTGGTGATTCAGTCGGGATGCAAAGAAATCGATATCTGGTGTTCCATATTGCTTTGTAATTTCAGCAAATACTTTGGGGTTTAACATGTCTGCCACAGTATTTAGCTTACCTGGTAGGTAAGTTGCTGATAGCCAAATATGTTTGTCAACACACCATTACCAGATTGTGTTGATCAAATTATCACATGATATCGATTTTATCCTGCCCATGTGGTTAATATAGGCCACCACTGTGGTATTGTCAAATTGTAAATGAACATGCAAATGGTGAACTTTTGAACAATATGCTTTTAACCCATAGAACACACCCAACATTTCTAAATAGTTTTTATGTCCAGTGTCTGTAGTAGTGATGATTCTAGATTAGTCCATCTACCACCAGTTCTGGATATGGGTTATTGATAAATGATGGGACTGGAACTATGCCAAATGTTCTCTTTCCATCATTATGTCTGAAATAGGCAATGTCATGGTTCAGTCAAAGTGACATGCATGTTGTTTAAAACGCTAGCACCTTTGCTCTAATGCAAAGGTTCAAGCTAGGTAGCTGGTAATGCTGCTACTAATTTCCCAATTACTCTTGCCACTTGTCGAATGGTTGGTCGATTGTTAACCATTAATTTGTTACAGGTTTGTGCCAATTCTGCTGACTTTTCTTTTGGCAACGTTATAGACACGTGGACTGAGTTATTTGTGAATACCAGATAGTCCATAGTTGTGGATAGTGTAAACGTAGATTTATCTGGATGTATGACAAAGCCCAAGGTTAAATAGTGTTTAGTAGCTAATGCTGCTGAATTAGCTAATTCCATGGTTTTGTCTGTTATTAAAATATCATCGAGATATGCCATGACAATATGTTTCCTTAATAGTGTCAGGGCTAGTTTTAATATCTTGGTAAACAGTTTTGGCTCATTTAGCACATTAGTCAATAATTTGTACTGCCATAGTTACCCCATCCAGGTAAATTTTTAGGTATCTATGATGATCTTTATGAATGGGTACTGAATAGTATGCATCTTTTAAGTCGATGCCTGCCATAAAGCATCCTTAGGAAATCCATTGTTTGGCAGTTACAAATGTTTTCCATTAAAGTGTGTATACCTGACGAAAGTATTCAATGTGGTTAAGTCAATGATGATGCGACAATCACCATCTTTTTTTTAATGGTTTTAGTAAATTTAATACGAATTCCAAAGGTTCATGTTTAGATTTCTCTATGATCCCTTTGTATGTAAATTCTCCAGTTCAGCTTGTCCCTCATGTTTTCTTTTTGGTGAGAGGGTAAAACCCCGTTGGGGTGCATGCTGAACTGGTGACAAGTTTTCTTAAATGAATTCAATTTTTATCCTTGAATACTTTTTGGTATATAACTACCAAGTGTGATAGATCTTCATGCTTCCAAAAACAGGTGTTGTCTCCCCCCTGATAGCACAATCCCCCCACCTTTTATGTGACGGTAGGAACCAGACCCACCTACCTCCACTGTTGTTTGGTGGTGTGTTCATTTCTTCGGTTTCTGGTTCCTTGTCTGTTGGTGGTGCTGTTGGGTGGTGGCGCATTTTCCATGGGGCCCGTTCTGGGCCCTGTCCCGAAAAACTTGCGGGGATGGTATGCGGCCCCCGAGCTTTCACCAGTATCATGAAGTAGACGCTTACTGGTGGTTGGATAGAGGTACTGCCGTCTGGGTTTGCGTGGTTTGCTCGTTCCAGGTCCTGCCCTCATGAGGCCAAATGCCTTGGATTCTTCGTCCAGATTTTTTGGCTTGTTTTGGTAATTCTTTGCCAAATAGCAGGATCTATGGTTCTGAGACTGGCGTTCTACACAGTCCTGCGAATTTTTGAGGTTGAGGGCAGGTCTTATGACCTCCTTCCAGAGGTTGTTAATCACATACTGTGTTGCACAGTAGAGCCAGGGTGTTTTGTCATGTCAACCCTGTCCATGGAATGAGCATATGAAGTGATAGCCGACGTCAGAAGTATCAACATTTTTTGCAATTTAAGTTTTTGGGTTTTGATACCCTGTTCAATGTACCCCCTGTAACGGCAGGCACATTGAGCAAATTCAATTTTGGGGAGGCGTAATAAGTTCCAGCGCCTCATTGACTAGCTGTCTTGGAGAGGTTTAAAGGACAGGTAGTAAGCTGGCCACCAGTTTAGGCTGCAACGGTCGTCCCGTTCGTGGTGTTGCCACGTAGCGGTTCACCACACCCAGCAGCTCTTCCTGATCCTGCACCTCAAGCATACTTCCGGTTTCTTCAGCCAGTGACTCCTGTTCTTGACCAGCCCAGTCCTGGTCGCCAACGCTCCCCTCTGTTGAGGGAAATGCGATGGCCAGTGCTTGTGCACTGGAGCGGTAGTGTTTGTGCTCCCTTGGCGAGCTTGCCCCATCTCCCGGAGCAAGTCTCGCTGGAGCATTCGCTCCATGAGCCTTTCCATAAGGCTTGAAACGGTCACCTTTTGTCGCCCTCGGGCGGTGAGTCTACCGTGCCGGGCTCGTCTGAGTGAACCGGCCGGTCCGACTTCCGTTGTGCCTTACATCCAGCCCGCTGCGGTTGTTTGAGCTGTGCTAGCGGCGCTGGGCTCGGCTCGGAATGCTGTCGGTGACTGTGGACCGCTGCGTGTGCGGTCCAGGTGCCACCGGTCGCCCCCCACTGCTGGAACCCTCCTGGTCCATTGTAGTCCGACGGGAACGACCTTCCTTGGTGTTTTCCCTGTTCATGTTCCTATTTAAAAATAAAACAGAACAAGGTTTCCAAAACACCATGTCCTCAGAGTAAGTTTGCTTACCTGAAGGTCCGTTTTCAAATTGTTGTGAGAGAGCTCATACTCCCGTCCATCGCTGTGCACTGCGTGAGACGCTATGTCGCGCATGCGTGCTGGACGGGGTCTTCACGTAGTCACTCATGTGACTCCGAAGTAAAATTATTATTATCCTCACTCTTTGTGGTACTTTAATTGTCATGTACCGAGGTACAGTGAAATTCATTTTTGTATACAGTTCAATACAAGCATCACTATACTTACGCACTGACATACATATTAGATAAGCATCTCAGATGCAGCTCAAATGTATAGCAGTAGTACATCAATACAGTGTACAGAGTCGCCAGTTTGGCGCCATTTTCAAGTTGTTGTAAGTGCAGGGATCTTGACCTGACCATGACGGTCTGTTGTCCTGTCGGCGTTGCAGGGTCGGCCTGGCCAAGCTTTGCCATGGTGTCTTTCGCTGCTGTCCCACCTCTGCAGGCTGCATCCAGTCCATGTGCTCGGCCTCTTGGAGCGGTGCCCAGACCAGCCGAGCTCCAGGCAGTTGCAAGGCCTCCAACGGCCCACACCCCCGTCGGGTCCGTGCGCTGCTTCCCACAGCTGGTCTGCTTACCGGCCCTCCAGGTGGGTTCCCGTGGGTCCTCGATCCAAGGCGGTCGATCCGGGCCTTCTGGGCGGGTCTGCAGGTCCACCGTCGTTTAGGGGCGGTTAGGGGCGCTGGGAGTCGGCTGCCCTGCCAGCAGCATGTTCGTTATTGAGACATTTTTGTTTTTTTTGGTATGTCTAAGTGTTTGTTTTGTGTGTCTCTCGGTGTGTCCTGTGTGGGGGGTGGGGGGGGAAAGAGGGAAACTGTTTTTCAGTCGCTTCCTCGACGGAGAGGTGACTTTCCCACGTCGCTTCTCTGCCTCCCCTCTCACGGCCTGACAGCTTGGATTGAAGCGGCCTTTCCTGGAGTCGTGTCCAAAACTTCAGCAGCGGACGCAACGTGGACTTTTCCATCGCGGAGCAGGGTGAGCCCTTGCCGGTGGTTGACAGAACGGAGTGGTCCGATCGCTGGCCTGGTGACTTTGGCATTGTGGGGGCTGTGGTCTACGGAGCTTCTAGCCGCGTGCATGGCGTGGACTTACCATCCGGAGTCTGGGATCCTTTGCCGGGGATCGCTGGATAAGGTCCCCGGCCTGCGGCTTATAACATCTTGAAGCCGTGGTCTCCGGTGGGAGAGTGGCAGATTCCGGCACTCCAAGCTGCGGAGTGTATTTGACCGTCCTGACGTCGGTGTATTGATCATCCCAACGAGAGGGCCTGTTCATCTGGCCATCCGTAGCGGCGACTGCGGAGGTTTTATGGTCCCGACCACGGATGAACAAAGGGAGGAGGACTGACTGAATTTTGTTGCCTTCCACCACAGTGAAGAATGCTGTGGTGGATGTTTGTGTTAAATTCTATTGTGTATTGTGCGTTCCTTTTTTCAACTGTATCGCTGCTGGCAAATTCATTTCACTGTGCATGTGACGAATAACTTTGACTGACTTTAAATTTACCAAGTCCAGAATCAAGTACACAGGACAAGATGTTAAGAAGTCTCTTGTGCCAATAGGTGGGGAGCATTTCACGACATTCGTTGATTGTTGAGAGTGGTAGACGCTCAACATCGGTGGGGGGCGGGGGGGGGGGGATACGTATATCTTGGCCTGGGTAACCTTCAGGACAGTTGGGCACAGGACACATCATCAGTAGTGTACCCTTGCATCACTGGGTGTTTCGGCCTTTTAACACTATACACCCTCCACAAGGGCGGCCCGCTGCAGGATGATCAGCCCTCAGCGCGTGTCCCATGTCAAACCGTCCCAAAGATTCACCCTGACGTACTTGGGGCCCAGCATGGGTCTTTCCGCTTGAGCCAAATCCACCGGCTGCTTCTTTCAGCCGCCTCTGAGAGTGATCTTATGGTCTTCCGCAGAGCCTGACCGTGGATTCCAAGCTCCTTCAGCAGTCTGATGGTAGATGATGCAACAAATCCTCTGCATCCCACTTCAACTGGATAGACTTTGGTGTTCCAGCCACGCTGCGTTGCCTCTGCTGCAAGCTCTGCGTTGCGCAGCTTCTTACGCTCATAGGCCTCCTCAACAGAGTTCTCCCATGGAACTGTGAGCTCTATGATGTAAGCAGTCTTCTATGAAGGGGACTAGAACACCAAGTCTGGCCTGAGGTTGGTGGAAGCAATTTCAGGTGGAAAAATTAGTTGTCGGTCGATGTCCGCCAGCATCCTCCAATTACGGGCCCTGCATAGGTTTCCTTCTTCTGATCTGGTGGAAGGATGTTTAGATGTTTTCTGTCCTTCTCGGACAAAGGTTGTTGCCCTTAGGGGGGTTGCTTGCTCTCGGAGGCAAGGAGTTGGTCGCACACCGCCTGTTCTCAAGGGCTGATGCCAGGCTTTTTAGTACCAGATTATGCCGCCACGTGTATCTCCCTTGCGTGAGGCTGGTCTTGCAGCCTACCATGATGTGTTTGAGGGTCGCTGGAGTTGGGCAGAGGGCACAGGTTGGATCCTCACCGTGCCACTGATGGAGGTTCTTTGGTGATGGAAGCACGTCATAAGTCGCACTGATGATGAAGCTGATCTTGCTTGCTTCCATTTCCCATAGTTCTTTCCAGCTGATCTTCCTCCGCTCCACACCTTCCCACTGCATCCATTGCCCCTGTTTGGCAAGAGAGACCGCATTTCCACTTCTTGCGGCCTCCTCCTGTCGCCGCACCTCCTCGACCACCAATGTCCTCCGCTCTGATGTTGTGGCCTTTCGCCAAGTTGGTTTACTTGTCGTAAGGCCAAAACCTCCTCTTCCCTGCTGGACTTGCCCCACGATGTCTTTGTGCCTCAGGGCTGATGAAGCTTGCTGTACTGCATCAGATGGTGTCCACTTCCGGCCAGTTACTAGGGGCGGCGCAACAGCACTGATGGTCTTGTCTCTAGAGTCCCTCAGTGTCATCTGGAGTCTTACTTTAGAACACTTGTATTCCTCTGTTAGACTAGTGAGAGGTAGTTCCAGGACCCCTTTGCCATATAGGCCGATGTTAGTTAGACATCGTGGGACACCGAGCCATTTCTTCGCGTATGAAGTTATGGTTCGCTCCATCTTCTCCACAGTTGTTATTGGGGCTTCATAAACGGTCAGTGGCCACATTGTCCGAGGAAGGAGTCCAAACTGTAGGCACCAGAGCTTCAGTTTCCCAGGCAGTAGGGTCTGATTGATGTTCTCCAGGCCGTTGACAATTTCTTGCCTTAGTTGTTGCACCTGCTCTTTGTCCTTGAGACTTGCGTTGTACCATCTGCCCAGGCTTTTAACTGGCTGCTCAGACACTGTTGGTATTGGGTCGTCACCGATGCAGAACCTTGTGTCTCTAAGCACCCCCTTGACTATGGAGATGCTTCGAGATTTACTTGGTTTGATTTTCATTCGGGCCCACTTGATGTTCTCCTGCAGCTTTCCAAGTAGCCGCTTGGTGCATGCTGCAGTAGTGGTTAGTGTTGTCATGTCGTCCATGTATGCCCTGATGGGTGGCAAACGGAGCCCAGCCCTGGTTCGTTCACCGCCCACCACCCATTTTGAGGCCCTGATGATGACTTCCATGGCCATTGTAAAGGCCAAGGGTGAGACTGTGCAGCCTGCCATGATGCCTACTTCCAAGCACTGCCATGTTGTACTGAAGTCAGCTGTTGTGAAGCACAGCTGCAGGTCTTGGAAATAGCTCTTGACCAGTGTGGTGATGAGCTCTGGTACATGGAAAAAGGCAAAAGATTCCCAAAGGAGTTCATGGGGAACTGAACCAAATGCATTGGCCAGATCGAGGAAGATCACATGTAGGTCTCTCTTGTCCTTCTTTGCTGCTTGGATCTGGTGCCAGATCATGCTTGTATGCTCCAAGCAGCCCGAAAATCCTGGAATTCCTGCTTTCTGTACAGATGTATCAATGTACTTGTTTGTTACCAGATAGGTGGACAGCCTTTGTGATACAATGCTGAAAAAGATTTTTCCCTCGACGTTGAGGAGACATTTTGGCCGGAATTGGCTGATGTCTGACGCATCCTTTTCTTTAGGTATTAGCACGCCGCCGGCCCTTTGCCACGCCTTAGGTATTGTTTGCTTCTTCCACACCACCCTCATGAGCTTCCATAGAAAGTGTAACACATCCGGTGCGTTCTTGTAGAACTTGTATGGTACTCCGTCTGGCCCCGGAGCTGATGCTGCTCTTGCTCGCCGGACAGTGTTCTCTACCCCTTTCCATCTCGGAGGGCTGGTGTCCAGGTTGAATTCAGGTGGTTGAATAGGTGGGATGTCATGTGGGATAACTAACTGCTCATGCCTTTTCGTGTCTTGGTGGGCCTTTTCCAGGTGTTCCTCCAATTCTCGTTTTGATGTTTTCAAAGTCCCACTTTTTTCCTTTGCGAAAAGGTCTTTGATGAACTTGAAAGGGTCTTTGTAGAACTGTGTTCTTGTGTGTTCTTTCTTCTTGCGAAGTTTCCTCAAGTTCTCTGCTTTTTGCAAGGTTGCCAATCGGCTCTTGATGTCCTCTTGGAGTAGCATGAGACCTTCTCTCTCTGCGTCAGTTGCTTTTTTCCATTGCTTTTTCAACTGTCTCCTCTCTCTGATTAGCCTCTCGATCTCCTGCTGCCTCCTGGACTTGATTGGTGTTGGTAATTTCTTTCCACCTCTCCCTTTACTCACCCCAAACCGTTCTTCTCCGTAGCTGTAGATTGTGTTGCCCATCCTTTCAAGCTTTTCCACTGCTGTGCCCGCTTGTTGCTCCAAGATATGTATAAGGTCACTGTTAACCGTCTCCCACTCTTTCTTTTCAACAGCTTTGGGCCATTTCACTCCAGGTTTGTGCCCTTTGATCTTTCCCTCCAATGGAGGTCTTTGTCGTTGTTGCGTGGGCTCCTCCACCGGCATTTCTGTGCTTGTATCACCCTCTTCAGTGACATGGGTGCTGATGCTCTGCGAACTTTGGTTTGAGTCCCGTCGCAGTGCTTCACTCGACTGATTTGACTGGTTGCTTCGTAAGAAGTACTGGTCAATGCGACGCCCATGTCTCTGCTCTCTCAAGCACTTTTTCTTCCCTTGGTGGATCTTCAAGCCCTTCACTGATGTAATTTTCTCCCAACCACAAATGCACACCTGAAGTTTGTGTCCCGCAGCTGTTGTGGATGTCTCATGTGCCATGCTCTCCTTGTCCGTAGTCGTTTCCGTTCCTGGGTCTGTAACCGTGTTATCAATCGGTGAGCCATCTTGCGCCCCTGCTCTCACAGGCTCTAGGGGTATTTTCTTTATTTTACTTTTAGTAGCATTTAGCGGGTGTCTCCAACTAACTGAAACAACGTTGGGGACTGCTATCATGTGTAGCTAGCCCATGACGGCCCCAGTGGGATCTGTTCCCTCCTGTCAGCTGTCTCTCCAAGCTGTCACGTGGACTTTCCCATGTTGTCAGCTGTCCTTTCCCAGCAGTCACTGGACGAGTCCAGATTATCAGAATCAAGTACACAGGACAAGATGTTAAGAAGTCCCTTGTTCCAATAGGTGGGGAGCATTTCACGACATTCGTTGATTGTTGAGAGTGGTAGACGCTCAACATCGGTGGGGGGCGGGGGGGGGGGGGGGGGGGGTGGATACGTATATCTTGGCCTGGGTAATCTTCAGGACAGTTGGGCACAGGACACATCATCAGTATTGTACCCTTGCATCACTGGGTGTTTCGGCCTTTTAACACTATACACCCTCCACAAGGGCGGCCCGCTGCAGGATGATCAGCCCTCAGCGCGTGTCCCGTGTCAAACCGTCCCAAAGATTCACCCTGACGTACTTGGGGCCCAGCATGGGTCTTTCCGCTTGAGCCAAATCCACCGGCTGCTTCTTTCAGCCGCCTCTGAGAGTGATCTTATGTTCTTCCGCAGAGCCTGACTGTGGATTCCAAGCTCCTTCAGCAGTCTGATGGTAGATGACGCAACAAATCCTCTGCATCCCACTTCAACTGGATAGACTTTGGTGTTCCAGCCACGCTGCGTTGCCTCTGCTGCAAGCTCTGCGTTGCGCAGCTTCTTACGCTCATAGGCCTCCTCAACAGAGTTCTCCCATGGAAATGTGAGCTCTATGATGTAAGCAGTCTTCTGTGAAGGGGACTAGAACACCAAGTCTGGCCTGAGGTTGGTGGAAGCAATTTCAGGTGGAAAAATTAGTTGTCGGCCGATGTCCGCCAGCATCCTCCAGTCGCGGGCCCTGCATAGGTTTCCTTCTTCTGATCTGGTGGAAGGATGTTTAAATGTTTTCTGTCCTTCTCGGACAAAGGTTGTTGCCCTTAGGGGGGGGGGATTGCTTGCTCTCGGAGGCAAGGATTTGGTCACACACCGCCTGTTCTCATGGGCTGATGCCAGGCTTTTTAGTACCTGATTATGCCGCCACGTGTATCTCCCTTGCGTGAGGCTGGTCTTGCAGCCTACCATGATGTGTTTGAGGGTCGCTGGAGTTGGACCCTCAAACCCAGCAGCTCTTCCTGATCCTGCACCTCAAGCATACTTCCGGTTTCTTCAGCCAGTGACTCCTGTTCTTGACCAGCCCAGTCCTGGTCGCCAACGCTCCCCTCTGTTGAGGGAGATGCGATGGCCAGTGCTTGTGCACTGGAGCGGGAGTGTTTGTGCTCCCTTGGCGAGCTTGCCCCATCTCCCGGAGCAAGTCTCGCTGGAGCATTCGCTCCATGGGCCTTTCCATAAGGCTTGAAACGGTCACCTTTTGTCGCCCTCGGGCGGTGAGTCTACCGTGCCGGGCTCGTCTGAGTGAACCGGCCGGTCCGACTTCCGTTGTGCCTTACATCCAGCCCGCTGCGGTTGTTTGAGCTGTGCTAGCGGCGCTGGGCTCGGCTCGGAATGCTGTCGGTGACTGTGGACCGCAGCGTGTGCGATCCAGGTGCCACCGGTCGCCCCCCACTGCTGGAACCCTCCTGGTCCATTGTAGTCCGACGGGAACGACCTTCCTTGGTGTTTTCCCTGTTCATGTTCCTATTTAAAAATAAAACAGAACAAGGTTTCCAAAACACCATGTCCTCAGAGTAAGTTTGCTTACCTGAAGGTCCATTTTCAAATTGTTGTGAGAGAGCTCGTACTCCCGTCCATCGCTGTGCACTGCGTGAGACGCTATGTCGCGCATGCGTGCTGGACGGGGTCTTCACGTAGTCACTCATGTGACTCCTAAGTAAAATTATTATTATCCTCACTCTTTGTGGTACTTTAATTGTCATGTACCGAGGTACAGTGAAATTCATTTTTGTATACAGTTCAATACAAGCATCACTATACTTAAGCACTTACATACATATTAGATAAGCATCTCAGATGCAGCTCAAATGTATAGCAGTAGTACATCAATACAGTGTACAGAGTCGCCAGTTTGGCGCCATTTTCAAGTTGTTGTAAGTGCAGGGATCTTGACCTGACCATGACGGTCTGTTGTCCTGTCGGCAGGGTTGCAGGGTCGGCCTGGCCAAGCTTTGCCATGGTGTCTTCCGCTGCTGTTCCACCTCTGCAGGCCGCATCCAGTCCACGTGCTCGGCCTCTTGGAGCGGTGCCCAGACCAGCTGAGCTCCAGGCAGTTTCAAGGCCTCCAACGGCCCACACCCCCGTCGAGTCCGTGCGCTGCTTCCCACAGCTGGTCTGCTTACCGGCCCTCCAGGTGGGTTCCCGTGGGTCCTCGATCCAAGGCGGTCGATCCGGGCCTTCCGGGCGGGTCTGCAGATCCACCGTCGGTTAGGGGCGGTTAGGGGCGCTGGGAGTCGGCTGCCCTGCCAGCAGCATGTTCGTT
Source organism: Amblyraja radiata (assembly GCF_010909765.2). NCBI lineage: Eukaryota > Metazoa > Chordata > Chondrichthyes > Rajiformes > Rajidae > Amblyraja > Amblyraja radiata. The sequence continues at coordinate 95,821,668 of NC_045958.1, read as the reverse complement.
ATTAAGACATTTTTGTTTTTTTTGGTATGTCTAAGTGTTTGTTTTGTGTGTCTCTCGGTGTGTCCTGTGTGGGGGGTGGGGGGGGAAAGAGGGAAACTGTTTTTCAGTCGCTTCCTCGACGGAGAGGTGACTTTTCCACGTTGCTTCTCTGCCTCCCCTCTCACGGCCTGACAGCTTGGATTGAAGCGGCCTTTCCTGGAGTCGTGCCCAAAACTTCAGCAGCGGACGCAACGTGGACTTTTCCATCGCGGAGCAGGGTGAGCCCTTGCCGGTGGTTGACAGAACGGAGTGGTCCGATCGCTGGCCTGGTGACTTTGGCATTGTGGGGGCTGTGGTCTACGGAGCTTCTAGCCGCGTGCATGGCGTGGACTTACCAACCGCAGTCTGGGATCCTTTGCCGGGGATCACTGGATAAGGTCCCCGGCCTGCGGCTTATAACATCTTGAAGCCGTGGTCTCCGGTGGGAGAGTGGCAGATTCCGGCACTCCATGCTGCGGAGTGTATTTGGCCGTCCTGACGTCGGTGTTTTGATCATCCCAACGAGAGGGCCTGTACATCCGGCCATCCATAGCGGCGACTGCGGAGGTTTTATGGCCCCGACCACGGATGAACAAAGCGAGGAGGACTGACTGAATTTTGTTGCCTTCCACCACAGTGAAGAATGCTGTGGTGGATGTTTGTGTTAAATTCTATTGTGTATTGTGTGCTCTTTTTTTCAACTGTATCGCTGCTGGTAAATTCATTTCACTGTGCCTTAGTTGGTGCATGTGACGAATAACTTTGACTGACTTTAAATTTACCATGTCCACATTATAGAATAAGAGGCATGATGGCAGGGCCGGATTTAGATGAAGAGAGTCCCCTAAGCTATTTCACTTGTGCGGCCCCCCCACCCCTCCCAATCCCCCACCCCCACGACTAGAGGACCATGACTACTCGACAGTGACAGTGTGACACTTTTAGATCCTACTGTATGTTGTCATTAAACAGTTAGTTTTAAAATACATGTTGGATTCACCGCGGAGCGTGCGATGACTTACCTGGATCGCCGTTTGAAGCTCTGGCGTGTTGGGCCTGCTGCTTCAACATCATGGAGCTGTGGTTTGCGGAGCTCCCAGCCTCGGGCCGCGCTGATTTCAACATCCCTTTGCCGAGGGGCGCCAGCATGAATCTCCGCCCAGCTCAGCCGCTCAATCTCCGGTAGGAAGTGGCCGATGTGGAAGTCCAAGCCACTGAGAATGTTCTCCCGTTCCGACGTCGGATGGTGACCCACAAATTTCATTGCACAAATTAATTGATGCATGTGACAATAAGTGTCTCTTGAATTGAATCTTGAATATTAAGAAATATAGAAACTACAAATACACTAAGAGTAACAATGTTTTTTTCTCGCCTTCTTCATAGCAAAATCATCCAGAAGTTCACCAAGATCTGTTTGTCTAAGTTTGTCACTCTCAATGCACAGAATGCTCATTGCAGACAATCTCTCTTGATACATTGTGGACCTTAATTCATTTTTAATTCTTTTGAGTCTTGAAAAAGACCTCTCTCCCGAGCAGTTGGTGACTATTAAGCTAAGAAACAGCCGCAAGATTGCTTCCACATTAGGGAAGGCCATCTGAATTGTTTCCTTGTATATTATTTGATAAAGGTCTGTATGAGACAGAGAGTGCTCTTCTGTATGCCTATGGCTTTGTCTCACGTACGAGTGAAAGTGCAAAAGTTCATCAGTAAGTTTCAGGTCAACATCTTCTGGGTATGCTTCCATCAACATTTTCTGGATCATTGGGACCTCTTTTGGGGAAGGTGCGACCTGTACAGAAAGGACGGGTTGCACTTGAACTCAAGGGGGACCAATATCCTGGCGGGGAGATTTGCAAAGGCTACTGGGGAGACTTTAAACTAGTATGGTTGGGGGGAGGGACTCAAATTGGGAAAGCTAGCAGTCAGTGTGTGAAGCAGGGGGCAGAGAATGGTAGCACTCTGACCCAAAATGTAGGGGAGAGAGAAGAAAAAGAAAATAATCAGAGAACAAGAGAGGGTGGGTTTCTTAAATGTGTATATTTTAATGCTAGGAGCATTGTAAGAAAAGTGGATGAACTTAGAGCCTGGATTGACACCTGGAAGTATGATGTTGTGGTGATCAGTGAAACATGGTTGCAGGAGGGCTGTGATTGGAAACTAAATATTCCAGGATTTCATTGCTTCAGGTGTGATAGAATTGGAGGGGCAAGAGGTGGAGGTGTTGCATTGCTTATCAGGGAAGATATTACAGCAGTGCTTTGGCAGGATAGATTAGAGGGCTCGTCTAGGGAGGCTATTTGGGTGGAACTGAGAAATGGGAAAGGGGTAGCAACACTTATAGGGGTGTATTATAGACCGCCAAATGGGGAGCGAGAATTGGAAGAGCAAATATGTAAGGAGATTGCAGATATTAGTAGTAAGCACAAGGTAGTGATTGTGGGAGATTTCAATTTTCCACACATAGACTGGGAAACACATTCTGTAAATGGGCTGGATGGGTTGGAGTTTGTAAAATGTGTGCAGGATAGTTTTTTGCAACAATACATAGAAGTACCTACTAGAGAAGGGGCGGTACTGGACCTCCTGTTAGGAAATGAGATGGGTCAGGTGGCAGAGGTATGCGTTGGGGAACAGTTCGGGTCCAGTGATCACAATATCATTAGTTTCAATATAATTATGGAGAGGGACAAAACTGGACCTAGGGTTGAGATTTTTGATTGGAGAAAGGCTAACTTTGAGGAGATGCGAAAGGATTTAAAAGGAGTAAATTGGGACAGTTTGTTTTATGGGAAAGATGTGGAAGAGAAATGGAGTACATTTAAAGGTGAAATTTTAAGAGTACAGAATCTTTATGTCCCTGTTCGGTTGAAAGGAAATCGTAAAAATTGTAAAGAGCCATGGTTTTCAAGGGAAATTGGACACGGTTCGGAAAAAGAGGGAGATCTACAATAGTTATAGGCAGCATGGAGTAAATGAGGTGCTTGAGGAGTATAAAGAATGTAAAAAGAATCTTAAGAAAGAAATTAGAAAAGCTAAAAGAAGATATGAGGTTGCTTTGGCAAGTAAGGTAAAAGTAAATCCGAAGGGTTTCTACCGCTATATTAATAGCAAAAGGATAACGAGGGATAAAATTGGTCCATTAGAGAGACAGAGTGGCCAACTATCTGCAGAGCCAAAAGAGATGGGGGAGATATTGAACAGTTTCTTTTCTTCGGTATTCACCAAGGAGAAGGATATTGAATTATGTGAGGTAAGGGAAACAAGTAGAGTAGCTATGGAAACTATGAGGATCAAAGAAGAGGAAGTACTGACACTTTTGAGAAATATAAAAGTGGATAAGTCTCCAGGTCCGGACAGGATATTCCCTAGGACATTGAGGGAAGTTAGTGTAGAAATAGCAGGGGCTATGGCAGAAATATTTCAAATGTCATTAGAAACGGGAATAGTGCCGGAGGATTGGCGTACTGCGCATGTTGTTCCATTGTTTAAAAAGGGGTCTAAGAGTAAACCTAGCAATTATAGACCTGTTAGTTTGACGTCAGTGGTGGGCAAATTAATGGAAAGAATACTTAGAGATAATATATATAAGCATCTGGATAAACAGGGTCTGATTAGGAACAGTCAACATGGATTTGTGCCTGGAAGGTCATGTTTAACTAATCTTCTTGAATTTTTTGAAGATGTTACTCGGGAAATTGATGAGGGTAAAGCAGTGGATGTTGTGTATATGGACTTCAGTAAGGCCTTTGACAAGGTTCCTCATGGAAGGTTGGTTAAGAAGGTTCAATGGTTGGGTATTAATGGTGGAGTAGCAAGATGGATTCAACAGTGGCTGAATGGGAGATGCCAGAGAGTAATGGTGGATGGTTGTTTGTCAGGTTGGAGGCCAGTGACGAGTGGGGTGCCACAGGGATCTGTGTTGGGTCCACTGTTGTTTGTCATGTACATCAATGATCTGGACGATGGTGTGGTAAATTGGATTAGTAAGTATGCAGATGATATTAAGATAGGTGGGGTTGCGGGTAATGAAGTAGAGTTTCAAAGTCTACAGAGAGATTTATGCCAGTTGGAAGAGTGGGCTGAAAGATGGCAGATGGAGTTTAATGCTGATAAGTGTGAGGTGCTACATCTTGGCAGGACAAATCAAAATAGGACGTACATGGTAAATGGTAGGGAATTGAAGAATGTAGGTGAACAGAGGGATCTGGGAATAACTGTGCACAGTTCCATGAAAGTGGAATCTCATGTAGATAGGGTGGTAAAGAAAGCTTTTGGTGTGCTGGCCTTTATAAATCAGAGCATTGAGTATAGAAGTTGGGATGTAATGTTAAAATTGTACAAGGCATTGGTGAGGCCAATTCTGGAGTATGGTGTACAATTTTAGTCGCCTAATTATAGGAAGGATGTCAACAAAATAGAGAGAGTACAGAGGAGATTTACTAGAATGTTGCCTGGGTTTCAGCAACTAAGTTACAGAGAAAGGTTGAACAAGTTAGGGCTTTATTCTTTGGAGCGCAGAAGGTTAAGCGGGGACTTGATAGAGGTTTTTAAAATGATGAGAGGGATAGACAGAGTTGACGTGGAAAAGCTTTTCCCACTGAGAGTAGGGAAGATTCAAACAAGGGGACATGACTTGAGAATTAAGGGACTGAAGTTTAGGGGTAACATGAGGGGGAACTTCTTTACTCAGAGAGTGGTAGCTGTGTGGAATGAGCTTCCAGTGAAGGTGGTGGAGGCAGGTTCGTTTTTATCATTTAAAAATAAATTGGATAGTTATATGGATGGGAAAGGAATGGAGGGTTATGGTCTGAGCGCAGGTATATGGGACTAGGGGAGATTATGTGTTCGGCACGGACTAGAGGGGTCGAGATGGCCTGTTTCCGTGCTGTAATTGTTATATGGTTATATGGTTAACAGTTCAACACCTTGCTGAATTTCTTGCTTAGATGCAGTCAGATTAGCAAGAAAGGAAAACTGTTGTGCAACTTCAAGCGGCTTTTTCACGGGGCGACTTGACGCAAGAGTTAACCAGAGTTTAACATCGTGGGAACCTCGTGCAATAACAGTACGGCATTCGTGGACCACCGTGGACCACCGTAGCGCTAACGGCAGGTAATCGTGTAACTTGGTGACTCGGGAGAAAATTCAAGCAAGTTTGAATTTCTCCAAGAGTGACTTGTACACTTGTGGTTGAGTATTGCAACATTATATGAACGTAGTGGCCAGTGCGATATCCGTGCGATATCCGTAATAACTCTTGCGGTTACCGTGGGAACTCCTGCGAACGGTGAACCCGGAAGCTGGACAGAGGGGACAGAAGGTGAGTAAAAATTGTCTTCTGTGGGATTGAATTTAAAAAATAAAGATTTGCATCCGCATATGGACATCAACTTATTCATGAGTTATGTTAATGAGATTCCAGAAAATAACTATAATCTTTAAAAGGGACTTTACTGAAAGGTCCCGCATTTTTATGGTCCGTGAGAAATTTTTCACATGTACTTCTTTGAGAGATACAGCTCGGAGTCCTCGCCGACTAGCGATCGATGCCTTTCCGAAGCAGGGTCCGGAACGCTACCAATCAATGTTCTCCAGAGACCCGTGTAAGGAGTGAACTGCACATGCTGGTTTAAACCGAAGACAGACACAAAACGCTGGAGTAACTCAGCGAGTCAAGCAGCTTCTCTGGAGAAAAACAGCTGATGTTTCGGGACGAGACACATCTTCAGACTCAATTCCGATTAGGATGTCTGAAGAAGGGTTCCGATTCGAATCGCCACCTATTCTTTTTCTCCAGAGATATCGAGACCCTTCTGATATGCTGCCTGTCCCGCTGAGCTACAGGTTGTGTCTATCTTCGTTTTAATCCAGCATCTGCAGTTCCTTCCTGGCTGAACCCGATTGAAAGATGAGAGGCTGGGCGATAGAGCACTGAGTGTGACAAGGATCAGGCTTCAGTAAGCAAAGTAAAGAGAGGTGGCAACGTTATGGAAATGAAGCGGGTAATCCGAGCGATGGCGAGACGGTATCCTCTAATGTGTCGGAAAGAAGTGTAGATGTTGGTTTGCGCCGATGATAGACACAGTAATACTGGAGACAGACATAAAATACTGGACGGGCAGCATCTGGATAAAAGGAATGGGTGACGTTTCGGGACGAGACTCTGAAGAAGGGTCTCGAACCGAAACGTCACACATTCCTTCTCTCCAGAGATGCTGCCCGTCCCGCTGTGTTACTCCAGCATTTCGTGTCTATCTTCCGTATGCTCTGTGATGGTCATCTCGGAGTCAAGTGGCAACTCTGGTCTGTAGACACGAGGAACTGCAGATGCAGGAATCACGAGCAAAACACAGAGCGTTGGACGAGCCTGACCCTTTGAGTTCCTCCATCACTTTGTGTTGAAGTCAGGTCTGGACATTGCTTGGCTCAGTCTCAGGCGCCGGCTAACTAGGAAGGTCGAGTCAAAGTCCAGCACTAACACTCAAGAAATAACGTTTGCGGCCTGATGTTCCCAATATTTAATTGAAATCATTAATAAAGTAAATAAATAGATACCGGTCTAATCAGTATCTACGGGATTGGACAGGCTAAGTGCAGGAAGAATGTTCCCGATGTTGGGGGAGTCCAGAACCAGGGTCACAGTTTTACAGTCTACCGTGGGAACTCTTTAACTCAGTAAAGTAAAGTAAAGTAAAGTAGCCTTTATTGTCATATCAGCGCACAGGCAGCAGTTGATTGTTGCTCTATTCAGTTTCCCAGGGGGTCGGGACGGGACTGGAGTTGGGAGGGAAAGGTGGGGAAGTCGAGGGAGAGGAGGGGGAGACAGATGGGGGTGTCTTCATTTACTGGCGGCGGGTGTCTGTCACTGAAACAGGCAGGTGAGATTTCACATCCACCTTGTGTGTGCCTCTCTCTCTCTCTCCCTCCCTCTTACACAGGCTGAGAGACTCTGCCTCTGTGAGTGTACGTCTCTTTCTCCCCCTCTCCCACACACAGTAAGACCGAGGTACTGTGCTCAGTCCATCTGTGTCTCCCACATACACAGTAAAACATGTCTCCAAATGAGCCAATTCAACCAAGGGAGGATATTTATAGTGTGTGAAAAAAAAAGTTACATCATTTGTGTCACGTGTAGTTCACGATGTTCATTCAAGATTTAACGCGAAAGCTCGGGAGACGGACAAGTCACTCGCACAAATAACAGAAATGCCGAGTACCGTGGGAACTCTTTATCTACCCCCCGTTATATCGTGCGAGACTCGTGCTGGACCACGACCACTTCACTCTGGTGACATCTTGCGTCAACTCGCCCCGTGAAAAAGCCCCATCACTTTACACAGTATCTCTTCTTTTTAAATTGGTTTCAAGTGCATCTCGCATAGGGATAAAGGATTTTTTCCTAAACTTATCTCTTGAAGAGAGTTATCTAAAGCATCAGAACCAAGTGCACTTCCATCATTTCCTTGCCACTTCCTTACTCTTTGTCTCCCTGTGACAGTTCTGGAATTAACATCTGGCAAGGTGGCCTTTGCTTGTTGCTCAAGCTCATCAAAATCTTCTCTAATTCTGCGTACAAAACCCTGAACTGTACAAACTTGCACAAGTACTCAATAACTTGTTTGGATTTCTGAATGGCTTTGTTGACCTTGTGGAAATGACCTAGCAGACGTGTCCAAAAATGCAGCATAAACACAAATTCCAGTTCTTCCATTTTCTGCAAAAGATTGTTAGCTTGAAGCCTGGTATCACCCTTCACATTAACATCGGAGTACAAATGATTGAGGGCATCAGTGATAGCGCTGTAACTTTCCAAAATAGCTTCTGTGGCTTTTACATATGCCTCACGTTGGGAACTATTTCTTAAAGAATTGTTCCTTATTGACAATTATATTGCAAAACCTGATTCAAATCTGAATCAAATCTGCTTGAAAAAGGCTAACTTATAACTAAACAAACAGGTTCACGTCTTAAGAAACAGACAAATCACAAAGCAGTTTGGTAAACCAATTCAAAACTTTACCAATTATCGTCCGACGGAAATGGCAAGGGAAACAAGCCCCAGCCAAGTCAGCAACACGGACACTTGGCTGTCCTCTCTCCACTTCCCTGAATACAGAATTACATGGTATTATATACTGTTGAGGCGGTTGATGTCCCACCGGCAGTTTAAAATAAAATGGTCTAAATGGTGTATCTTGGACATCATCCATCCTCACTAATAATGATAAATCTGGACCTTTTGACTTACAACGTGGGGTCAGACAGGGAGATCCTCTGTCCCCCTTACTCTTTGATATTGCTCTGGAGCCCCTCGCAATAGGTATCAGGAGTCACCCAAACATCAGAGGTATAAAGATGGGGAACGTGGAAAGTCGTGTGGGGCTATACGCCGATGACACATTACTATATCCGGTTCCGGTCGAGTGAACGCTGGCGCAGCTGGCTGCCGCTGCTCACCGGACTTTTTATTTTGTTTTGTTTTGTTTTGTTTTGTCTGTTAGCTAATTTTACACAGCCTACTAACTGTGTGCACTATTACTGTTCTACGAAATGTTTTTCTTGAACTTGTTGGACTGATTATACTCTGCCGTTGCCCTTGTGGCATTTGTTGATTCTTTTCGGCATCACGTTTGGCTTACCCTGCTGCTGCTGTTTTGTCTGTTAGCTAATTTTACACAGCCTACTAACTGTGTGCACTATTATTGTTCGACCAAATTGTTTTCTTGAACTTGTTGGACTGATTATCCTCGGCCGTTGCCCTGTGGCATTTGTTGATTCTTTTCGGCATCACGTTTGGCTTACCCTGCTGCTGCTGATAGCACCTGTGTCAGCTGTGATAGCCGGCATCTCACAGCCTGCTGTCGGATTTAGTCGAGCCCACAGCACCACCGGAGCTGCAAGATGTGGACGTGCAAAATGCTGCTTTGGATTGTCCTGCTTTTCACCGCAGTGACAGCCACCCCACGCTGTCCTATTCGACAGCAGAACTCCACCAGCGTCGATTCCGCTCCGGGCTTCCTTCCTGCCTCCTCAGCCATCGAGACATTCTCCGTCGACCAAGATACAATCACCGTGGATCCCGCAGGAACTTCTCCAACAATAACTCCAACTCCATCAGCTCCTTTTGGTCCACAGGTCCTCGGAAACCACACAACACGGGTCGAGCTGCTGACCACAGTGTGTTAGCTCCTCTGTTAGCTGACCCCGCCGTTCCCTCAAATGGATCCAAATTTGCACTCTTCAACGTCAGATCTCTCTCCAACAAAGCCCCTCTCATCTCGGACTTCATTTCGGATTCAAAACTTGACTTTCTGCGTCTTACTGAGACTTGGCAACAGCCTGATGATTAGCTCCACCTCAACCAAGCCATACCTCCTGAGTTTGTTTACATCTGCAAACCCCGCGCTTCCGGGAGAGGAGGGGGTCTTGCACTGCTCTATCGTGAGAATCTCAAGATCACATCAGTCTCAGTCACAGAGCCATCCTCGTTCGAAATCCTGACTGCTCAACTACATGGGTGTACACCCACCCTCATGGTGTCTATCTATCGTCCTCCAAAGCCTTCTACTGTTTTTATTAGCGAACTCACTGCTATTTTATCTGACCTATGTGCCATGGGTCCCAATGTCATTTTAATGGGTGGTTTCAATATTCATTTGGATAAACATACTGACATCTTTACTAAAGATTTTATTTCTGTTCTGGATAGTTTTGGCCTCACTCAGTACATTGATTTCCCAACCCATAATAAAGGCCATATTTTAGATTTAGTCTGTTGCTCTGGAGTGACACCATACAATCTTAAATCTACAGAGCTTCCCATTTCAGACCATAAAACTGTCCTTTTTGATATTAATCTGCCACTCCCTAAACGCAATCTGAAGCACACCATATCCTTCCGTAATGTGAAAAACATTAATCAAGTGGAACTCAACAGACTAATCAGTAACTCTCATCATCCTACTTCCCCCCCACTCTGCATTGCTAACCTGGTTGATCACTACAATGACTGTTTATCCCATTCATTAAACTCCTTGGCTCCTCTGAAAACCCGTACAGTCTCTTTTAGCAGGTCATCTCCATGGTACACTCCTGAACTCCGCCATATGAAAATGGTGGGCTGGCGTCTGGAGAGACTTATAAAGAAAACTGGACTAACTATTCACCCCCAAATGCATACAGATCATCTTCTCTCATATAAAAATGCCCTGACTGCTGCTAAATCCTCCTACTACTCCAACATCATCAACAACAGTGAAAATAACACTCGGACTTAATTCTCCACTGTCAACAAACTACTTAAGCCTCCTGAAACCTCGAATCACCTCACCTCCACTGCTCAGTGTAATACGTTTTTGGACTTCTTCAGTACCAAAATCACCAGCATTCACACCAATTGAACTCTTTCTCAGCTTCTGCTCACAACAGCCCACCCTGGACTTCCACACTGGACTCCCCACTCTCCACCCTATCTACTTTCCAGCTTCCAACAGTCGAAGAAATAACTAAACTCATCACCAAGTCCAAGAACTCCTCCTGCTTGCTTGATCCCATCCCTACTGTCCTGGTTAAATCCTGTCTGCCTTTTATCTCACCCATCATAACGTCCATAATTAACTCCTCCCTATCAACTGCTACTGTCCCTACATCTCTCAAAACAGCTTCTGTCACCCCGATTCTAAAAAAAACAGGTTCTGATCCAAACAATCCAAATAATTACCGCCCCATCTCCAACCTCCCATTCATCACTAAACTTCTGGAAAGGACAGTAGCGACACAACTTCAAGTCCACCTTCAAAACAATAACCTCTATGAACCATTTCAGTCCGGTTTTCGCCACAATCACAGCACTGAAAAAGCCTTGGTAAAAATTACAAATGATCTCCTTCTCACAGCTGACACCGGCCACTTATCCATCCTGATCCTCCTCGACCTCACAGCAGCCTTTGACACCATCTCCCACCCAATTCTTCTGGAACGTCTATCTGTCACCGGCATCAACAACAATGCACTACTTTGGTTCAGGTCCTATCTACACGACAGAAAACAGTTCATCCAGGGAAATAAAGTCACATCCACAACTGCCACAGTCACCCATGGTGTTCCTCAGGGATCGGTGCTGGGGCCACTGCTTTTTATCATCTATATTCAACCTCTTGGCAATATTCTCCGTCATTTTGGAATCAATTTTCACTGCTACGCCGATGATACACAACTTTACATCTCCACAAAACCAAACACCTCCCTTCCCCCAACTGCCCTCACCTCCTGTCTTCAAGCTATCAGCAACTGGATGTCACTCAACCTTCTAAAACTCAATGGAAATAAAACAGAAATCATGCTAATTGGCTCAAAGTCCAGACTCTCCAAAACCCACCCGTTCACCATTTCAGTTGATGGCTCACCCATACCCACCTCCTCCCATGTCAAAAGTCTCGGCGCCATTCTGGACAGTACACTTTCCTTTGGCCCTCACATCAGCAATATCACACGCTCTGCATACTTTCACCTCCGCAACATCTCCAGACTCCGCCCCTCCCTCTCCAAAGACAATACAAAAGTCCTCATCCACGCTCTGGTCACATCCCGCATCGATTACTGCAACGCCCTCCTCACTTGCACCTCCAATAAACTTCTTCATCGCCTCCAATGCATTCAGAACTCTGCAGCCCGGATCATCACTCGCACCAGATGATCGGACCACATCACACCCATCCTCACTCAGCTCCACTAGCTCCCTGTGCACCACCGGATTAACTACAAGATTTTACTGCTGACCTTCAAAGCCCTACACTACCTTGCTCCCCAATACCTCTCTGACCTGCTGCTACCATACACTCCTTCCCGGTCACTTCGTTCCTCCTCAGCTGCAATTTTAACTGTCCCCACATTTAGACTCAGCACCATGGGTGCCAGAGCCTTCAGCTGCTCTGCCCCACGTCTCTGGAACACTCTCCCACCTCCCATCCGTCACCTGGACACTATCGATCAATTCAAATCACAACTCAAAACACACCTGTTTAGATTAGCATACCCGACATAACTTCCACCATGTTCACCCTGATTTTAATGACTTAAAATGTTTTGTGTATTTTTTGTTTTTTGTTTTTAATCAACTTGATTTTAATATTGATAAATGTATTGTGATTTTATGTCCTGTAAGGTGTCCTTGGGTGTCCAGAAAGGCGCCAGCAAATAAAATGCATTATTATTATTATTATTATATCTCTCCTATCCAGAAGCCTCTGTTCTTCCCTTGTTAGATTTTATTAAATCATTTGGCAAGCTTTCTGGGTACACAGTCAACTGGAGTAAGAGCGAGTTTATGCCTTTATCAGACAATATAGATTCAGGTTTTCTTGAGGCTCTACCATTTAAGATAGTATATGACCATTTTACATATCTAGGACTCAAAATACCCCTAAACCCCAAACTTATATTCAAACTCAACTACGCTGATATGATTACAAAGTTAAAACTGAACATAGAGAAATGGAGGTACACAAAAATGCTGGAGAAACTCAGCGGGTGCAGCAGCATCTATGGAGCGAAGGAAATAGGCGACGTTTCGGGCCGAAACCCTTCTTCAGACTGATAGGGGGTGGGGGGGGGGGGGGGGGCGGAGAAGGAAGGAAAAAGGGAGGAGGAGGAGCCCGAGGGCGGGGGGATGGGAGGAGACAGCTCGAGGGTTAAGGAAGGGGAGGAGACAGCAAGGGCTAGCAAAACTGGGAGAATTCAACGAGAAATGGAGGATTTTACCCTTGTCTATAGTGGGGCGTATTAACGTTATCAAGATGGTGTCTCTTCCTAGATTCTTATATTTATTCCAAAATCTTCCAATTTTTCTTACTTCATCATTTAAAAAAAACTGGACTCCATTATCCTTCCATTCATTTGGGGCTATAAAGCCCACCGTATATCAAAGGCACATCTTCAAAAGCCAAAAAATGATGGAGGCATGGGCCTTCCTATATTTAGGCACTACTATTGGGCAGCCAATGCTAGAGCTCTGATTTACTGGCAATGGGGATTCCCAGATGCATCTTTGAATAATAATAATAATGCCCCTTTGTGGCCAAACATTGAAAACACAGCAGTGAAAAATTCCTCCCTCTGTACTTTGCTTTTTCCCAAAACAGAATCCCCACATAAGTTGGTTGGTGAGAAATTTATTTTAAGAAATTCTATTCGAATTTTAAATCAGATAAGAAGTTTCAGTACATTGTCAAACGCCTCTATTTACACCCCCATATGTCACAACCACTCCTTTTTGCCATCACAGACAGATGGGGTGTTTGCTGTCTGGAGGGACAAGGGCCTTGCGACCCTCAGAGATCTATATATTGACAAAACGTTTGCTTCGTTTAATCAGCTGAAATCAAAATTTAACCTTTCCAACTCTCATTTTTTTCACTATCTCCAAATTAGGCACTATGTTAAAGATCAAAATCCAAATTTTCAAACCATGCCTGACAGTTGCCCACTCTATGAGCTCCTGCAGCTTCCTCCAGACTCTAATATCCCGCTTTGTGCGTCTATTTACCACCTCTGTATCCACTAACCATCTGAAAGAAGCCTGGTCTACTGAGCTGAATTTCGAGTTGTCTGACGACATTTGGAATGAAGGTCTGACCAGAATCCAAACTTGTCCGATCAATGTCAGGTATAAACTGATCCAGTTTAAAGTCATCCATAGACTCCATTACTCAAAGACCAAATTACATCGAATCTACCCAGCTATTTCTCCATTATGTGACAGATGCAAAGGTGCAGATGGTTCTTTAACACATATTTTCTGGCTCTGTCCTCATATACAAAGATAGTGGTCAGAAATATTTAAGTGGTTTTCCGGGGTCTATGGAAAAGATATTCTCCCTGATCCAGAACTGGCACTTTTTGGATGCTCAGAGACTTATTTGTACTTCACGTCTGAAGAACAACAAGCACTGATGCTTGGTATGGTGGCAGCCAAGAAAATGATCCTAACAGACTGGAAATCATCCACACCCCCTTGCTTCAAAAAATGGCTCAATGAAATGATAATAATCATACAGATGGAAAGGATACGCTTCTACAACTCCAAGGTACCAAACAACTTTTAAGTGTTTGGGGACCATTTATCAACCATCTCAAAGATCAATAATTTCATAATTTCATATTATCTGCAGTGATGTAGTCCTGTGACCTTTACTTCTGCTCTTGCAATGCCTGACTGTGTAGCACCATGTGGATTGCAACAATACTGTTATGTCTGGCGGCTTTTTTTTTTTTTTTTCCTGTTGTCTTTTTTTTTTTTTTTTTTTTGCTTTATTTTCTCTCTCTTTTTTTGTTTTGTTCTGTTTTGTTAAAAAATTGTATAAAATAATAAAAATATTTAAAAAGGAAAATAAAATGGTCTAAAGCCGGAAGATGGCCATGAGGGGAGGTTCCAAGAGGAGGGGGTCCGTTGGAGACGGGAAAAGGGATCATCAATGGGGGCGAGGACTCATTCCCATGGAAGAAGGGTGTGAGGCGGAGGCGACGGAAGAAGAGCTCCAAATCGTGGCGGGTTTGGAACTCATTGAGGTGGGGATGGAAGGGGACAAAGGTGAGGCCTCTGCTGAGGACAGACCGTTCAGTATCTGAGAGGGGGAGGTCAGGGGGGATGGTGAACACACGGCAGGGATGGGGGTTGGGGCCGGAGGAAGGCAGGTGAGTGGACTGAGGCCGAGGCGATGTCTGGTGGGCGGGTGGTGGGTGGTCAGGGGGTAGACAATAGACAATTGACAATAGGTGCAGGAGTAGGCCATTCGGCCCTTCGAGCCAGCACCGCCATTCAATGTGATCATGGCTGATCATCCCCAATCAGTACCCCGTTCCTGCCTTCTCCCTATATCCCCTGACTCCGCTATTTTTAAGAGCCCTATCTAGCTCTCTCTTGAAAGCATGCAGAGAACCTGCCTCCACCGCCCTCTGAGGCAGTGAATTCCACAGACTCACCACTCTCTGTGAGAAAAAGTGTTTCCTCGTCTCCGTTCTAAATGGCTCACTCCTTATTCTTAAACTGTGGCCACTGGGTCTGGACTCCCCCAACATCGGGAACTTGTTTCCTGCCTCTAGCGTGTCCAAACCCTTAACAATCTTATATGTTTCAATGAGAACCCTCTCATCCTTCTAAACTCCAGAGTGTACAAGCCCAGCCGCTCCATTCTCTCAGCATATGACAGTCCTGCCAGACCGGGAATTAACCTTGTCAACCTACGTTGCACTCCCTCAATAACAAGAATGTAATTCCTAAGATTAGGGGACAAAAACTGCACATAATACTCCAGGTATGGTCTCACTAGGGCTCTGTACAACTGCAGAAGGACCTCTTTGCTCCTATATTCGATTCCTCTTGTTATAAAGGCCAACATGCCATTCACTTTCTTCACTGCCTGCTGTACCTGCATGCTTACTTTCATAGACTGATGTACATGGACCCCCAGATCCCGTTGTACTGCCCCTTTTCCCAACTTGATGCCATTTAGATAGTAATCTGCCTCCCTGTTTTTGCTACCAAAGTGGATAACCTCACATGTATCCGCATTAAACTTCTTCTGCCATGCATCTGCCCACACCCCCAACCTGTCCGAGTTACCCTGCATTCTCATAGCATCCTCCTCACAGTTCACACTGCCACCCAGCTTTGTGTCACCTGCAAATTTGCTAATGTTACTTTGAATCCCTTCATCCAAATCATTGCTGTATATTGTAAATAGCTGCGGTCCCAGCAACGAGCCTTGCGGTACCCCACTAGTCACTGCCTGCCATTGTGAAAGGGACCCGTTAATCCCTACTCTTTATTTCCTGTCTGCCAACCACTTCTCTAACCATGTCAGCACTCTACCCCCAATACCATGTGCCCTAATTTTGCCCACTAATCTCCTATGTGGGACCTTATCAAATGCTTTCTGAAAGTCCAGGTACACTACATCCACTGGCTCTCCTTTGTCCATTTTCCCAGTTACATCTTCAAAAAATTCCAGTAGATTAGTTAAGCATGATTTCCCCTACGTAAATCCATGCGGACTCGGACCAATCCTGTTACTGCTACCCAAATGTTCAGCTATCTCATCTTTTATAATTGACTCCAGCATCTTCCCCACCATCGATGTCAGGCTAACTGGTCTATAATTCCCTGTTTTCTCTCTCCCGCCTTTCTTAAAAGGTGGGATAACATTAGCTACCCTCCAATCCACAGGAACTGATCCTGAGTCTATCTAACATTGGAAAATTGTCACCAATGCATCCACGACTAGAGCCACTTCCTTAACTACCCCCTTGGGAAGCAGACCATCAGGCCCTGGGGATTTATCAGCCTTCAGTCCCATCAGTCTATCCAACACCATGGCGGGGGGGGGGGTATGAAGACTGTAGTGTGGGTGGGGAAGAGCTGGGGTCACATGGTTTGAGGAGAATGGGGAAGACCCAGTGGAACAGCCACTGAGGTTAACAGTATTGGGGGGCCTAGCACTAGGACCCAGCGCTGTCAAACACAGGGGAGTTGGAGTCTGCAGCGTGGAAACAGCGCCACTGATGGTAGGTTTTGTAATAACGCCACTATGTCAAATGTTTTATACACCTTGGTGGAGCGGGCCAAGGCCCTCATAGATCTCGAGGCCCTAAGCTTAAGCTTGTCTAGCTTATATGTAAATCCGGCCCTGTATGTTGGAGATTCAAATGAGGACCAATCGAGCACACATACACAAACCCATCATTAATTTTAGTATGAAACAAAATGCTGGCGAACTCAGCAGGTCAGGCATCAACTGTGGAGGGAATAAACACAACGTTTCAGGTCGGGATTCACATATTCACACACATATTCCTTTTTTGAACATCTGCCTCTCACTTTAAGTATAGCATCAAAAGACTGATTTAGCTCCATTGCCATGGACAGCCCAGTCTATCTCATAGTTATTTGTTTCACTCACAGTGAAGCAGCCAGAAACTCAACTGCTGCTCTGTATTAAAATATTTGTATGATCAGTGGAGACAGGCAGTGCAAAGGCAAATCAAAAACATTCTCTTCTCTTATTGAGCCTTCAAATCCTTCAGGCTCGGTGGGACCAAGACTCCTTGCTGCTTCCTGCAGTTTTCTGAGTTGTGCAGTTAACACAGAGTGTAAAAGGACTCCAGAGACTTTGCAAGAATTGTCAGCCGGCATCAAATGGCAAAGTCCATTTTGACACACTGCATTTCAGTCACCCAGTCTCCATCCTTGCTGAATCTGAGTGGAACTGGCAGATGCAATGAGGGGGTCACCTTCTGGTTCAGATCTCCAACCTATGCTGCAAAATTTACACCCAACAAACAAACTGTAGATTGGAACCAGGTTCCAGAAGTCCCACAGAAAGTGTAGCTGCTCACATAACAACATCAAGGTCCAGTCAACTGTCTTCCAGTTGTCTCCTGTCTGTAAGTGACTGGAGTCCCTGAGCTAAAAGGTGCAAGAATTCACAGAAATCCCTGAGGGATATTTTGAATAGATTTCACAGTGGAGCAATAAAATGGAGACAAAAAACTGTGGGACTCATTTTAATCTGCCCACATCTGCATCAACTCCAACACCTCACCTCCACATCTACGTTTTTACCACTCACCTATTAGAGGGACAAATTAATGTTGCATGAGTAGAACAACCTCTGAACAGCTCCAGAGGCCAGAGTCCAGTCCTAATCTGCGATACCCTGGGATATGGGAAGAAACCAGGGTCAACTGCACCCAAAGATACACACAGGTTATTGGGTGAGTTTGTGTGTGGACCCTGGGAAATCCGTGGATCCATAAACCCATCTTCTTCAAAAAATCCAACAAATGTCCTGGGTTCCTGGGTGCGCAGATCTATGTCCTTGACCCAGCAAATTAATGCAATCATAAAGAATGCCCATCAACATCTCTACTTCCTTAGAAGATTGAGGAGATTTGGTATGTTGACGAATGCAGGTGTATGGTAGAGAGCACATTGATTGGTTGCATCACGGCCTGGTTCAGCAACTCGCACACCCGGAAACAAAGGACATTACATAAAGTGGTGAACACTGCCCGGTCCATCAAAGGTACTGACCTCCCCACCTTCGAAGGGATCTATAAGAAGTGCTGTTTCAAAAAGGCAACGAGCAAAGTCAAGGGCCCACACCAGACTGGCTATGCTCTCCTTTCACTCCTGCTATCAGGACCAAGGTACAGGATCCTGAAAACTAATGTCCAGGTTCAGGAACAGCTTCTTCCCAACAACCATTAGGCTATTATATAACCATATAACCATATAACTATTACAGCACGGAAACAGGCCATCTCGGCCCTTCTAGTCCGTGCCGAACACTAGGAATGCCGACTAAACTCCAAACTCAGCAGAGTTCCAGGGTCTTTGAGTTTTGTTTTGTTTTTGCTATTCTATTTTGTCTATTTTATTAATTGAATGTTTTGTTTTGTTATATTTTCTGTTGAGTGCAATGTTTATAAACCTGCTATGCTACAAGTAAGAATTTAATTGTTCCTTTTCAGTACATATGACAATAAAACATTCTTAATTCTCTTGAATGGTCCGTGAGGCGATGAATCTGGGGAAGAATTGATGGGAATGCGCAGGGAACAGGATCAGTCAACATGGGTCACAAAATGCTGGAATAACTCAACGGGTCAGGCAGCATCTCTGGAGAACATGGATAGCTGTTGTTTCAGGTCAAAACCCTTCTTCTGAAGACTGCACTTTCTTCTTCTGAGTTAAGGTCCTAACCCAAAATTAGTCATACTAATAAAAAGCAACAGAACACACAAAATATATTTTATTACATTGTCTATTGTCTATAGTCTAACATGAACATCCACCACAAGTTCCTCACTGTGATGGAAGGCGATGAAAAAGTTCAATCTCTTCCCTTCATTGTTCTCCCACAGTAGGGGGCCTCGAGACTTCCGTTAACGGGACGATCTTGACTCGATTAGCCGGCGGCAGGCCTCCTTGTTGGGGCGATCAAGCTCCTGCATCGGGGGTATGTCAGCTCCCCATGCCCGGCGATCTGGCCCCGGGTCGGGGCTGGTCAAACCTTCTTGCTTCATTAGAGTCTCCCGAGACTGTGATATCTTTGATGTTAAAGTCTGCAGGCTGCGGTTGGATCATTGATCCAAGGCAAGGAATTGGCTCTGTTGGTAAGTCCACGGCCCCACGGTGGGGCTCAGGAGTCCTGAGCGAGGCCTCCAGCTCCACAATGTTAGGCCGTAGAGTGACTGGAGATACAATCTCCGGCAAGGTAAGAGATTGAAAGAAAGTTTCCCCCAACCCCCTCCCCCACCCCCACATAAAACACACCAGAGAACATTCACACAAACCTTTAAAACACACTAAAAATATCGAAAACAAAGACGAAAGGACAGACAGACTGTTGGCGAGGCTGTGTCCTTTGTGTCTTAATTAATCTGTATTAATTGTATTAATCAGTATCTGCAATGTCTTTCTTTAGCTCAGCTATTGCCACGTGAACCAATATAAAGTTATTTCTTGGTGTTGTATGTTATCCAGTTGTAAGGTCATAAGGTCCTTAGGAATAGGAGCTGAATTAGGCCATTCAGCCCATCAAGTCTACTCCACCATTCAATCATGGCTGTGGAGAGGAGGATGGGGGTTTAAGAGTTAATGTGCACATGCAGATTACATGTTTCACATGGTGAACCTGCATTATTTACTTAGAATTGCTAGCTAATGAATAACAGGTGGTTTTGCAGAACTGCAATATGTCTTGAGAAACACAAGTCTATACAATAAGGAATGTGCTAACTGTGTGGTTAGCTGTGTGATTAGCTGGACCGGGGAATATTCATCTATAAATATACTGCCTGTGAACAGAACAATTGAGTGGGACTGCAAGAGGCAACGAGTATGTAACAGTACTCATAGTTGCTCTCCCACTCCCGCATGCATTATAAAGAGGAATTGTTACATTCTGAAAGTTACTCATGTGGTTTGTTGTCTGATAGCGCGGAGAGAACTTTAACAGCTGTACTATCTCTCCCTGCTAACCACATTCTCCTGCCTTCTCCTAACCTCTGAGACCTGTACTAATCAAGAATCTATCTATCTCAGCCTTAAAAATATCCATTGACTTGACCTCCACAGCCTCCTGTGGTAAAGAATTCAATAGATTCACCACCCTCTGTCTAAATAAATTCCCCCTCAACTCCTTCCTAAAGGAATGGCCTTTAATCCTGAGGCTATGATATCTAGTCCTGGAGTCTCTCATTATTGGAAACATCTACTACACACAGGGCCGGTGCTAGGAATTGCGGGGCCCAATTAGAAAACTGATGGCGGGGCCCCTACTCTAGAAAAGTAAAAATTTATGTATGTTTATATTTCGTGTAGTTTCGGGAATTTTAAGGCAAGCTGGTTGGTGATTGGATGCAACCCCCTTAGAGACAGCGTTTGATTGGGCGCCAAATAAATTTGTCAAATCTGTAACAAAAATCGCTGGTCGGTGCGAACTCAGTGGACTATCTGGTTGTATCTCCAAACTAATCTGGTTGTATCTCCAAACTAATCTGGTTGTATCTCCAAACTAATCTGGTTGTATCTCCAAACTAATCTGGTTGTATCTCCAAACTAATCTGGTTGTATCAACCAGACTATCTGGCGGTATCTCCAAACTAAACAGTATAACATGCAGGTACATTCATTTAAAATTAAATTCAGTGATTATTTCACATGATTTCTCACTGTGTAAAGCTCAATATCTGACCAATTTCTGTTTAACACGTTTGGTCTGCCGTGAGCATTTTTCGTTGCATCTCGTTGCATCTCCCCTTTTCCTAATCGGCCACAATTCAGATAATAGTCTACTTTCCTGTTTTTGCCACCAAAGTGGATAACCTCACATTTATCCACATTATACTGCATCTCCCATGCATTTGCCCACTCACCCAGCCTATCCAAGTCACCTTGCAGCCTCCTAGTTTAGAGGGGTTTAAACGGTTTAGAGATGTTTAGAGGGCTTCAGATGGGTTCAGGTGTGTTTACAATTGTTTAGAGGGGAATAGAGGGAAATAGGGGGGCTAGAGGAGTTTTAGAGGTGTTCAGAGGGTCCCAGAGGGGTTTGGAGACGTTATAAGCCCCCCGTGAGAAATTGTATTTCTCTGAAATTGAAGATAGACATAAAGCTGGAGTAACTCTGCAGGACAGGCAGCGCAGCGACTTTAGAGAGAAGACCCTTCTTCAGACTAAACTGAACTCTCGTCGGTGAGATTAGTTGTGATTGTCTGAAGAAAGGTCTCGACCAGAAACGCAACCCTCTCCCCAGAGCCCTTGCGCGTCCCGTTGAGCCACCTTCAACTTCAGAGCCAAACAAAAAACACAGAGTGCTGGAGGAACTCAGCGGGCCAGGCGACTTCCTCACCCGCTGGGTTTCTCCAGCATTTTTGTCTACCGCAAAACGTCAATGATTCCGGGAATGCCGAGGCGACAGTGTGAGAGAGCTAGAGAGAGATGAGATGGGGAGCGGGAGAGGGAGAGAGGAAAACACAAAGAGACACAACGTGGGTCGGTAGGTGAATGACTAACCTGCACACCAGGAAGAAGCCCCTTCTCGCGCTCCGGGGCCCTCACTCATGATGGTGAGTTTAAAGAAATTCTCAACGTGTCATCGATCTACATTACATCTACATGTAATTGTGTTTTAAACAAGTATTAATGACGCCGCGTGAATTTTATTCAAAGGAACACGACGTTATTAATACTTGTTCAAAACACAATAACATTTACTGAGGAAGGCGGATGGATGCATTGATGACATGATTGTATAACAACGAGTTAAGTACTTGCTGATAAGAAGTGCTAACAGTACTAGTTAACACATCGTTTGTGTCTGATGGCCGTGCAGCGGTTGTTATACACAAAGATCCTATAGTGGAGCTCTGCTAGAAGATCTTTGGTTATACATGTTCGTTTAAAAAAAAAATCCGGATGGCGAATTAAAAAAAACTTTAGTTAACAAAGAGAATTCGTATTTCCATACGAAGTACGGAACATTAGTGCGGGGCCCCCCTAGGCGCGGGGCCCAATTGGGAGCAATCGGTCAAATCGGCTTAAAACCGGCCCTGACTACACATCTACTCTGTCCAAGCCTTTCATTATTCTTTTTGTTTCAATGATGGTCCCCCCCTCAACTCCAGCGAGTACAGGCCCAGTGCATCAAATGCTCATCATGTGTTAACCTACTCATTACTGGGATCATTCTTGTAAACCTATCATATGTTAAGCAAAAAAGCAGTCAGCAAAATAGACTATACATGATCATGATCCCACTCAAGCTGTCCACAGTGTACACATGCAGGATAAAGGGAAGGTAAATTTAGTGCAAGGTAAATTCCAGTAAAGTCCAATTAAAGATAGTTCGAGAGTCTCTAATGAGGTTTATGGTAGGTCAAGACCGCTCCTTGGTTTGTGAAATTTCTACACACAATGTACATGGTTTCCTGATGGCCAGTATGGACACGGTGGGCCGAAGGTCCTGTTTCTGCCAGACATTATCACGGAGATCATTAATAACAGTGAGCCATCGACTCATGTGTGTAGGAAGGAAGGAAGGGCAGATCGCTGGCGGGGAGAAGGTTGCGAGCTCCACACCGACAGCGCAGGAGGCAGAGGCCCGACCCCGGTGTAACCGGGCCTGAGAGGCGGCTACACTCGCGGTGCTTCAGGCCATCGCCAGCGACCAGCCCCGCTGATCGCCTCACCGGCCGTCTCCCGTGCCCCTTGGAAACCCACTGGCTCTCTCCCGTCCTCCCTCCTTCCCACTCAGCGAAAAAAGCGTGGTACATCATGGGTGATTGTTCGCGCCATTTTAATGGGCTGACTCGATATTGTCATGGCGTCCACATCTAGAACCAGAGCTCACTGTTCTGCTATAAATTGCTCTAATCGTTAATGTAGATGACCCTACAGGTTCCCCAATAACAAAGAAAGGTGATGACATATTATTATTTTCTGTCGATATTATTCTGTCTGTAAATGTTATTTTCGGTTCCCCCGTCAACGGTCATTGGGAAACTAGGTTTGTCGGTATATTAGAAAGTTATTAGATTTTTTAAAAATAGATCTATATTTACCATAATAATAAAGTCATCAATTTTTGTACTTCTGTACATTTTTGTTTTTGTTCTTGTAAGGCAGGAGTCTCCAAAATATGACCCGCGGGACACATCTGACCCATCACCAGATTTTTCAAGCTCAGATTCGAGTCGGGGAGCGCAGCGGCCTGGGGCTGCTCTTAGTGTTGTTACTGGTTAGGTCCCTTGAATTGTCAGAGCTGAGACATCACAGGGCCGCAGTGAAGAAGGGTGCAATGGTGGGGTGGAGATAGATCTATTCCATTCATCCTTGGTGTGTCCACAGGACAGCTCTTTGAACACCTCCTTGTATAGTGACCTACGAACAGCCAGCAGACCTCTGTCTCCCATCCCATAACACATCCCATCACATTCCACGAAAACCACCAACCTGACAATTCCCCAAACCCATATCGCCTGTTCCACCAGGGGCGGTGCACGATTGGCAGCCTTGCCAATAGTCTTGTCTGGTTTTCCATCCGTTTTTTTAATTTTGAGTGTGTTTTAAAAGTTTGTGTAAATGTTGTCCAGTTTGTTTTATGTTGGGGGAGGGGGAAGCGGTCGGGAGAAACTTTTTTTTTCAGTCTCTTACCTTGCCGGAGATGCGATGTTTTCCGGGTCGTATCTCCGGTCGCTCTGCGGCCTAACATCAGTGGAGCTGGAGGCCTCCTCGGACACACTTTGGAGCCCCTCTGCGGGGCGTGGACTTAACATCAAAGCAGATCCCTTGCCTGGGATCATTCCAATCGTGGCCTGCGGACTTTACCATCGAGCTCGCAGTCTCGAGAGAGGCCGGGTTGGGAGCTCCAAAGACGCAGAGGTTCGACCAGCCCCAACTCGGGGGTCCGATCTGACACACCCCCTGACACAGGAGCTGATGATGCGGAGGCCCAAATGCCGCCGCCTACGGGAGTCAGGATCATCCCGTCAGCGGAGGGCTCGAGGCCCCCGACCGCGGGAGAACAAAGGGAAGAGATGGAATTTTTTTCGCTTTCCATAACAGTGAGGAATGTGGAGGAGTCACTGTGGTGGATGTTTATGTTAAAATGTATTTTGTGTGTTCCGTTGCTTTTTATTTATATGACTGACTTGGCAAATTAAAAATCCTCGTATGTTGCAAAACATACTTGGCTAATAAAGTATTATTGTGATTGATTGATTGTGATCTCCTCTTCTTGAGATGATTTCAAGATGGGTGATTTCCACTCTAGGAGATCTGGGATGTCCTCCTTTTAGAGGAAATGTGGTTTCCCCACACACTCCACACACCCTACAGTTGTGGATGATGCCCTCACCCGTGTCTCCTCCATTCGTACAGCCCCCACCACCACCACCCCACCCTACCCCCAGGCAGAACAGGTTTAGGATTCCCGTGGCCCTTATCTTTTACCCCACCAGCCTCCACATCCACGAGAACATTCTATGATATTTCCACCAATTTCAACACGATGCCCACCCCAGGTCTTATCTTTATGTCACCTCCCATTTCTGCCTTGACAAGAGACCACTTTGCCCCTGCACCCAGGTGCGCTCATCCCCTTCACACTCACGTCTCCCTTTCCACTGCCACTTTCCCCTGTCACCGCAAAATGCACTGGACGTAATGGCCCCAAATTCACATCTTCTGCAATGTTTTCTGAAGGTTGGCAAGTGTCAAATGCAACAAATGGTGTTTCAGAGAAATAAACAAACTACACACCAGTTAGCCTCACACAATTAGCATTTATTTTGCTGGAATCTATACGTGATAACAGCACATTTGAAAGTTTCAAAGGATTAGATAAAATCAATTTGTATTTTTGTGAACATAGAACAGTACAGCACAGGAACAGGCCCTTCAGCCCATCATGTCCCTACCAAATTTGATGGCTGGTAAACTAACCTCTTCTGCCTACATGTGATCCACATTCCCCCCTCCCTGCATATCCATGTGTCTATCTAATTGCCTCTTAGATGCCCTATTGTATCTGATTCCACTAAACCTGTCAGGGCATTCCAGGCCCCATCACCCCATGTCAAAAAAAACCTGCCCCTCGTATCAAAACTATACCCTCTAGTCTTAGTAATTTCTACCTGAGGAAAAGGTTTTGACTGTCTACCTAATCTCTGCCTCTCATAGTTTTTTATACTTCTATCAGATTTCCCTCAATCTCCGACTCTCCAGAGAAAACAATCCAAGTATGTCCAGCCTCTCCTCATAGCTCATACTTTCTAATCATGGTAAACCTTTTCTGCACCCTCTCCAAAGAGCTTCCACATGCTTCCTGTACTGGGGAAATCAGAACTGCAAGCATTTTTATTTATTCAATGGTTGACAGCCGTGCTGGGAGTTTTTTTCCAAGAATGTAATTGGTAGGAAAATGTGAGTGGGTGCAGTGTATCTGCAAGTTCAGAAGATCTTTAATCAAATACCACAGGTAGCTATGCAAAAATTAGGTAGGTATGCAAAATAGCACTGATATTGGGGGATTGAAATCTAATAGGAACCAGTGGGCCATAGAATGAGGGTGATGGTGTTAAGATACGTGGAAGACAGTTAGGAAAAGGTTTGCAGTCACATACCAATCAAATAAGAACTTGCCGTTTCATTTTCCCCTAAAATTGGGTACGTGCACATGAAACACAAGAGACTTGCGTGCAGGTATTGTAAACAGTTGTAAAGACAAATGGAATGCTGGTTTTTATTGCACAAGAAACATTACGGGGTACATTCCCCCCCATCATACTAATTCAGCTGATTTTTTCCCCACTCACTTAACCATCTATATGTCTGTGCCGGCCCATTGTGTCCTCATCACTTGCTAACCCATCTATCTTTGCATCGTCAGACAGCGTCTCTGCAGTACTTTTGGTGCTTTCATCCATTGTTTGCTTTGGAGACTCTGTTCCTTTTATATACTTACAGAAGCTCCTTTCATCTGTTTTATATTTACCAATTTTCTCCATCAACCCTGTCCTCATAATTATTAAGATGTTTACTTCTGTCTTACAATCTCCCAATCCTCTTATAAATAAACTTCACAACATTACTGTAGGCATTTTCTATCATTTTGAAACTACTTTAGCCAACTGCATCACACCATTGTAAATGCCTTAATTATAGTTTAGCACATCGGCTTCAGACACAAGTGAACTGGGTACCAGATTCTGCAATGTAGTCATCACTCTTTACCAGGAGATCTTATCTCATGTTACAAGACGTGCTAAATCCTTGAACCCAACCACCAGTCCAATTTGGGTAAAGCCCATATTCCGGCTGCTCCGGTAATGGAAATTCTCCCTTGCAGAATTCACAAATCACCAGTGAAAAATATGAGATGCAGAATAAAATATTCACTCTTGGAATTAGTGCAAAAAAAAAATTATGTTGTTTCAGCTGACACGTAACATTCCATAATGCAGGGGACACCTGTGATCCGCAAGGAAAAGGGAATGTTTCTCCAGAGTGCAGAGGATACTCAACAGGTCAGGCGGCATCTGTGCAGAGAGAAAGAGTTCATGCTTCTGATTGAATAGCTGAGACAATAAAAAAGATTGTTGGCGCAGAAAGAGTGAGATAGAGAGAGAGGGACAGCGAAAAAGGAATTACTTATAGGGAAAGGCCTGGTTTCCATAGTAATAAATGATTGACAAAGCTATCTGGGCATTTAGAAAGAGAGCACGTAGAAACTGCAAAAGCAAGCCAGAGCTACAGGAGATGGCCACAGATCAGGCCGTGCCCGTAGAGAGAGGAAAACAAGTTCATAATGCAGATGGATTATCTACAACACAGCTGGCCAGCTTTGACACAGACAGAGAAAGTGAGCACACCAATATTGTTGATTGCACAGTCTAGTCTGGAAAGCTACACCATGCACTGTTCCGAGTAAATGGTTGAATGGCATGGAAGAGCAGATGATGGAGTCGCAAAGGGAATGGTCCCCTCAGGATGCTGAAAGTGTAGGCAGGTGGAAGATGTGTCTGTTGGTGTACCAGCACCGATGGTAACAGAAGCTATAAAGGTTGATCCACTGAATGCAGAGACAAGTGGGTGGGAAATGAGGATCAGGGAAAAGCTATTCAAAGCTGCCGAGGCCACGGTCAGCTAATGTAGAGATTAAGCCATGGTTTAGGATGCAGGAAGACAGCTAAGAGGCATGTGAAATTTGAGTTCTATGTGGATGCAGGAATCAGCAGCAATGCAGTTGCAAATGTATCAGATACATGACTGAGGGAGGGGCCGCTGAGTCGGACTGATGTGAGGACAGCTGCATGTACCCCACACAGACACACGGTTATAGCTGCGGGAATGTAGCATTGTTTCTCTCCGAAGTTACACTGCCTGATCCACAACAAAAGAACCTGACACTGTCACTGGAGGTGCAGCATCCCTCCTGTTGACACCGGCAATGGAGCTGAGATGAAGACGTTCACCTCTCTTCAACCAGCAGAATGTGAGGCCAATTATAAGAAAATAGACGGCATAAATGGCAGTCCGAATGGCCAACACTCTTAGTCCATCCTCGAATAGGCGAATCTCACGCGTGTCTATCTGGTGTTCATTCACAGCCACACACGTGTATTTCCCTGGCAGCCTGGGGTGAAGCAGCTTTCCCACAGTCAGTAGTTTCTCTGGATCATGCGTGACTATCATCTCACTAATGTTCACGGGCAGTGCACTGTTCCCTGGGACGATCCACGTGATGTTTGCAGGGGGCTTCCCTTCAGCCCTGCACACGAGGGTGGGTTCTCCAGTTACATTGTCGCTCACAACGAACAGCTCCAGGATGGTGGCTGGGACTAGAAGAAGGAAGAAATGTATTAAATTAATTGAATTAAACACTGTAGGTGTGTGCGGATAAACTCCATCTGAATGGGGATTGGAAGGACACATCTAGGAGACTGCAGTGAAATATTTGCAGATATGATAGTGTCTTTGAGAAGCACATGGATCTACAGGGAATGGAGGGATATGGATCATGTGTCGGCAGATGATATTAGTTTAACTTACAGAACCATTATGTTCTGCACAGATATTGCGGGCCAAAGGGCCTGGTCCTGTGCTGTACTGTTCTATGTAATATTCAGTGAGAGAACATACAGGATCCCGGAGTCGATGTGAATGAAAGAGATGGATGATACCCCAGGGCAGTCTGTAGATCTTTGTAACACAGACCATGTCACAGACACAGGGACTGGAGGTTCAGCAGGTGAATGTGGTTCTGAATCTCTGATCCTGCTACAGGGAGCTCCATGTATCTTGGCTGGAATCAGCACTGTTTTCAAACCACTAGGGGCAGTGCTGAGCAAGGAAGCCCAGGGCAAGGAATGGAACCTACAATGGATTGGGCCGATCTCGGCTCCAGCTGTCAGTGGATCTCATGTCCTCTTACAGTTGTTAATGTGATTTTATCGTTCACAGCACAACACAGACAGATCTTTCCTTACCCACAACCTCCAGTTTAGTCTCATCCTGAGTCACCATCTCCTGTGTGGAATTCCTGACCCAAACGTAACAGAAATAGTCACTGCTGTCGTCCAGTCTGAGCTCCTTCACGCTGATAGAGGCATCTCCCTGGTCTAGTTTTCCCACCAGCTCATATCGACCTCCTCCCTTTACAGTGACAGTGGAGGGAGGGTTCACAGAGTGGGGGTGGGTGTGATTTAAGACTGTGGACTCTTCCCGTGGATTCCCCTTCATCCAGCGGATAGTGATGGGGCTGGGATTCTTGTTCAAGGGGCTGAAGAAGCAGGGCAGTGTGGCTGAATCTCTTCTCTTCCCAATCACCATGGATGTCTTCTTCTTTCCATCTTGTATAGAGAAAAGTTGTATTTAACAATCTATTCCACATGGTTTATAAAAATACATCATCCATGCCTGTGACATTGATTCCCCATCCCACTCCCGCTCTGATCTGTCTGTCTCAGACCTCCTGCACTGTTCTAACGAGACCCAATCTCAAGCAACAGCACCTCATCTTCTGTCTGGGCAGCATGAAGCTTTTGTGTTAACATTTAATACAACAATTTCAATAACTTGCTTAAGGGCCTGTCCAACTTACGTGATTATTAGGCGACAACAGGCGACTAGGCGGTCGCCGCACGGTTGCCGGGTGTCACATGTATGGTCGTGAGTCGTCTCCTCAAGTCGCCCAAAGATCCGTAGCGTTTTTCTGGTCGCTGCAGGATTTTGAAATGTTCAAATCTTTTCGGCGACACTCAGCGATCTTGGGCTTGTCGTAGCTTGTCTTCTCCTGACGTAGGTGCTGTCGTAAGTTGTCGCCAGGATAACATAGGTTGTTGCCAGGATGATGTATGTTGTCGCTGGTGCTGACTTCGATGAATTCATTTGGGGACGACCTACGTCAACCTGCGTCAACCGGCGACAGCTACCGGCGTCAAGAGAAGTCTTCAATTGTCACCGGCAGGGTCGTAGTTTGTCGTAGCTTGTCGCGGTGGGAGGTCGGTTGACTTGAGTTATCGTAGGTTGTCACCTGTGTGGTCGTAGGTTGTCTAGGTGTGGTCGTAGGTGGATGTCCTAAGTCGTGACGATTGAGTCGCCGGTTGTCATGGCTTAACGTCGACTAGGTGGTAGGTTGTCATAGACATTGTCGTAGGGGGGGTCCAGTCGCCGGTTTTTCGGCAACCTGCTACGACCATGACAGTCACCGGCAGTTGCCTAAAAAATCACCTAAGTGGGACAGGCCCTTTACTGTTAAGTATAAGAACTGGCCAGAACTGCCTCAAAAGTCAATATTACCTGACCCAAACCACCATAGCTCAAGGCTGATGACAATATCACTGGAGATGCCACAAGACTCCCGTCAACACCAACATTGGAGATGAGACAGTGGCGTTCACCTCTGTTCAAACATGAGAAAGTGAAGCCAATTGTAAGATTGCAGTCCACATAAGTGGTAGCTCAAATATCAAACCCACACATGGGCTGTAGTGTGCTTATTGAAAATGCAAGAGTATCATGAGGAAGGCAGATGAACATAGAACTGTCGAAAGATACTACTAATTTTAATCTAATTCAGATATAGGCAGAGAAATGGCAGATGGAGTTTGATCCGAACATGTGTGAAGTGTTGACTTTGGGAGGTTGAATGCAAGTGGAAAATATACAAGGGTAAGACCCTTAATACCACAGATGTACAGAAAAATATTGGGATCCTATTCCATAACTCCCTGAAAATGGCAACACGTTAAAAACGTGTACAGTATTCTTGCTTTCATTGGTCAAGGTACTGAATACAAGATGTGTAGGAAGGAACTGCAGATGCTGGTTAAAACCGAAGATGGACACAAAAAGCTGGAGTAACTCAGCGGGACAGGCAGCATCTCTGGAGTGAAAGGATGGGTCATGTTTCAGGTCGAGAAGATGATACTCGACCCAAAACATCATCCATTCCTTCTCTCCAGAGACGCTGCCTGTCCCGGTGAGTTACTCCAGCTTTTAGTGTCTATCTACTGAATACAAGAGTCAGGAAGTCACGTTGTAGCTCTATACAACTTTAGTTACGACACTGGGATTATTGCATTCAGTTTTATGTGCAGTTCTCACCCATTACAGGAAGGATGTGGAGACTTTGGAAAGGGTTCAGAAGAGGTTTACCAGAATGCTGCCTGGATTAGAGGGCATTAGTTATAAGAAAAGGTCGGACATACTTGAACTGTTTCTCTGGACTGTTGAAAGTTTATAAAAATATGAAAGACATGGATAGGAGAGAGAGTCAGAACCTTTTGCCTATGGCAGAAATGTCAACGAATAGACGGCATTGTGATAAGGACAGATGGGAAAAGATTAAAGGGGATATGTGGGGAAAGTTATTGTTTACACAGAGGGTGGTGGGTGCCAGGAAAATACTGTTAGGGGTGGAGGTGGAGGCAGCTACGATAGTGGAGTTTTAGAGACTTTTTGAAATGCAGGTAATGGAAGAAATGTATCACCTGCAGGTAGACGAGATTAACGTAGCATCATGTTCGGTACAGACATTGCGGGCCAAAGGGGCTGTTCCTGTGCTGGTCTACACTGTCAGTGGGAGCTCATTCCTCCTAAGGTTGTTCAATATGATATTATCGTTTACAACATAACATACGTTTCCTTACCCACAACCTGCAGTTTCATCTCATCCTGAGTCACAGTCGTCAACGTTGAATTCCAGACATAAACGTGACAGGTGTAATCACTGGCGTCATCCAGTTTGAGTCCCTTCACTCTGATGGAGGCGTCTCCCTGTGTAAGATTTCCCACCAGCTCATATCGATTTCCTTTATTTACATTTTCAGGAATGTGATTTGCTGCTGGGCGGGGAGAAGTGTCACGAAAGACAACAGACCATTTTGGTGGATTCCCCTTCATCCAGCTGATGGTGATGGAGCTGGGATTCCTGTTCGAGGGACTGAAGGAGCAGGGCAGTGTGGCAGTCGCACCCTTCCTCCCAATCACCATGGATGCTCTGTCATTATCACCTTGCATAGAGAAGAGTTTTAAAGTGTGAATATGATTTAGTATTGAATACAATAACCACACAGTCTTTATCAATAGTTCATCCATACTTGTGACTTGGATTCTCCATCCCATTCCCACTCTGATCCACCTGTTCCTGACCTCCTGCACTATTTTATTAAGGGCCAATCTGAACTAAGGACATCTCAGCTTCAGTCTGGACAAGATGGAGCCTTGACCTTGAAGACCGGGAACTGGAGAGGAGGATGGAGGGTGACTAAAGGCGCGGTTAACTGAATTAGGTGGGGTAGGTGTCTTAGGGTCGTAACTTGACGTAGCTTGTCACAAGACTCCCGTCAACACCAACATTGGAGATGAGTCAGTGACGTTCACCTCTGTTCAAACATGAGAAAGTGAAGCCAATCACAAGAGTGCAGTCCAAATAAATGGCACCTCAAATATCAAACCCACACATGGGCTGTAGTGTGCTTATTGAAAATGCAAGAGCATAATGAGGAAGGCAGATGAACGTAGAACTGTAGAATGATTGTACAAATTTTTATCTAATAAAGATATAGGCAGAGAAATGGCAGATGGAATTTGATCCGAACATGTGTGAAGTGTTGACTTTGGGATGTTGAATGCAAGTGGAAAATATACAAGGGCAAGACCCTTAATACCACTGATGTACAGAAAAATATTGGGATCCAATTCCATAACTCCCTGAAAATGGCAACACGTTAAAAACGTGCACAGTATTCTTGCTTTCATTGGTCAAGGTACTGAATACAAGATGTGTAGGAAGGAACTGCAGATGCTGGTTAAAACCGAAGATGGACACAAAAAGCTGGAGTAACTCAGCGGGACAGGCAGCATCTCTGGAGAGAAAGGATGGGTCACGTTTCAGGTCGAGAAGATGATAATCGACCCGAAACATCATCCATTCTATCTCTCCAGAGATGCAGCCTGTCCCGGTGAGTTACTCCAGCTTTTAGTGTCTATCTACTGAATACAAGAGTCAGGAAGTCACGTTGTAGCTCTATACAACTTTAGTTACGACAGTGGGATTATTGCATTCAGGTTTATGTGCAGTTCTCACCCATTACAGGAAGGGTGGAAACTTTGGAAAGGGTTCAGAAGAGGTTTTCCAGAATGCTGCCTGGATTAGAGGGCATTAGTTATAAGAAAAGGTCGGACATACTTGAACTGTTTCTCTGGACTGTTGAAAGTTTATAAAAATATGAAAGACATGGATAGGAGAGAGAGTCAGAACCTTTTGCCTATGGCGGAAATGTCAACGAATAGACGGCATTGTGATAAGGACAGATGGGAAAAGATGAAAGGAGATATTTGGGGAAAGTTATTGTTTACACAGAGGGTGGTGGGTGCCAGGAAAATACTGCTAGGGGTGGAGGTGGAGGCAGCTACGATAGTGGAGTTTTAGAGACTTTTTGAAATGCAGGTAATGGAAGAAATGTATCACCTGCAGGTAGACGAGATTAACGTAGCATCATGTTCGGTACAGACATTGCGGGCCAAAGGGCCTGTTCCTGTGCTGGTCTACACTGTCACTGGGAGCTCATTCCTCTTAAGGTTGTTCAATATGATATTATCGTTTACAGCATAACATACGTTTCCTTACCCACAACCTGCAGTTTCATCTCATCCTGAGTCACAGTCGTCAACGTTGAATTCCTGACATAAACGTGACAGGAGTAATCACTGGTGTCATCCAGTTTGAGTCCCTTCACTCTGATGGAGGCGTCTCTCTGTGTAAGATTTCCCACCAGCTCATATCGATTTCCTCTATTTACATTTTCAGGAATGTGATTAGCTGCTGGGCGGGGAGAAGTGTCACGAAAGACAACAGACCATTTTGGTGGATTCCCCTTCATCCAGTTGATGGTGATGGAGCTGGGATTCCTGTTCGAGGGACTGAAGGAGCAGGGCAGTGTGGCAGTCGCACCCTTCCTCCCAATCACCATGGATGCTCTGTCATTATCAACTTGCAGAGAGAAGAGTTTTAAAGTGTGAATATGATTTAGTATTGAATACAATAACCACACAGTCTTTATCAATAGTTCATCCATACTTGTGACTTGGATTCTCCATCCCATTCCCACTCTGATCCACCTGTTCCTGACCTCCTGCACTATTTTATTAAGGGCCAATCTGAACTAAAGACATCTCAGCTTCAGTCTGGACAAGATGGAGCCTTGACCTTGAAGACCGGGAACCGGAGAGGAGGATGGAGGGTGACTAAAGGCGTGGTTAACTGAATTAGGTGGGGTAGGGGTCTTAGGGTCGTAACTTGACGTAGCTTGCCACAAGACTCCCGTCAACACCAACATTGGAGATGAGGCAGTGACGTTCACCTCTGTTCAAACATGAGAAAGTGAAGCCAATCACAAGAGTGCAGTCCACATAAATGGCAGCTCAAATATCAAACCCACACATGGGCTGTAGTGTGCTTATTGAAAATGCAAGAGCATAATGAGGAAGGCAGATGAACGTAGAACTGTAGAATGATTGTACAAATGTTTATTTAATACAGATATAGGCAGAGAAATGGCAGATGGAATTTGATCCGAACATGTGTGAAGTGTTGACTTTGGGATGTTGAATGCAAGTGGAAAATATACAAGGGCAAGATCCTTAATACCACTGATGTACAGAAAAATATTGAGATCCAATTCCATAACTCCCTGAAAATGGCAACACGTTAAAAACGTGTACAGTATTCTTGCTTTCATTGGTCAAGGTACTGAATACAAGATGTGTAGGAAGGAACTGCAGATGCTGGTTAAAACCGAAGATGGAAACAAAAAGCTGGAGTAACTCAGCGGGACAGGCAGCATCTCTGCAGAGAAAGGATGGGTCACGTTTCAGGTCAAGAAGAAGATACTTGACCCGAAACGTCATCCATTCCTTCTCTCCAGAGATGCTACCTGTCCCGGAGAGTTACTCCAGCTTTTAGTGCCTATCTACTGAATACAAGAGTCAGGAAGTCATGTTGTAGCTCTATACAACTTTAGTTACGACACTGGGATTATTGCATTCAGTTTTATGTGCAGTTTTACTTCGGAGTGAAGCTGGCTGGGGGAGACAGCAGAGTCACAGGCAGCCGGCAGCAGCAGCCAAAGGCACGTTTATCTCCCGTTATAAGGAGAGCAGTGCCGACTTTTGGTCCCGCGCGGGCCAGAACACCACGGCCGGGCGGGAGACCATTCAAATGGGGCCGTTGACTTTGACAGTCATTAACGGCAGCAGACGGGTTAGAATGACGCTCACCCGTAGCAATGGACCTGCAGGTAAGAGCTGCGTTTTTGTGTGTGTTTTTTTTTGCATTTCTATGCTGATTGCAGGTGCAGAAAAAACGGGCTGCGACAAAGCTGGTGGGCTAGATGGAATCAGCTGTGCACAGATGTCCTCCACACCGGCCATATCCACTCCACGGAAGGACAGTAAGGACAAAGCTGGAGAAGGAGGACCGTGGAGCAGCGGGCAGCCAGCAGCAGCCAGCGGTACTTGGATCACCCATAGTGGGATCAGCTGTGCCCGATATCGCCTCCGCACCGGCCAGATCCACCCTGCCGGGCGGAAAGGCTAGACACAAAACAAACAAGGTCGTGGACTCAGAGGAGTCCGACTTTGAACAACCGCGGGCGGCCAGTGCCCGAGAGCGCTGGAGCGGGAAGAAGCGGTGTATGGAGTTTTACTCCAACGTGACAGACTCCGGGACATGGAGTCGGGTCACTGTGGGCCTTATGATAACCCACAGCAGTACCTTTGAGGGCTGCACAGTGCTTCTACCTCATCAGAGGGAAACACTGCGGGTCAGTTCTGGGCTGACCTGGAAGAGGGGTCCGCAGAAGAAAGTGTGCAAGGGGTGCAGGAACAAGAGAACCTACTGGAACCTAGCACCCCCACGCACCCACCAGCAAAACTGGTGAAAGCTCGAAGGACCAGTACTCTAAAACATGAGTCTTTCAGGCCATGGCCCAGACCGGCCTTCTCGGAAGATACGGGACCTCCAACGCCAACCAAACCGTAAATCCAGACCCCAGCGCCACAACAGCGAAGAACCTACAAAAAGGTAAACCTGTCACTGGTAACTATGGAGGTAGGTGAGTCTGGTTCCCTACAAACAGTGGGCATGGAGATTGGGTGGAGCTAACACTCTCTTCTGAATGCATGGAGCATGATAACAACCGATATCTACATCTTAAGCAGTATCCACGGATATACAACAGAGTTTATACACAAGTACAGCCCTCCAGTTCAACATATACTGAACCGAATGTTCGTGCTTTCTGATAAAGGAAATCAAAAGCGCAAGCTGAACTGAAGCGGCTTTACATAAAAGGTGTAATTGAGAAAACTCAACACGAACCATTAAAATTCGTGTCCAATATATAAACAAAAAGATGATGGTCATCGCATCATCATAGATCTAACAAAATAGATACCTTTGTTACTGCTTAACAATTAATTCCCAAAGGTTACTTCAATGGCCAGCATCATTTTAAAAGATGCTTACTATTCAGTGCCTATACGAGGTGACCACAGATGTTACTTAAATTCAACTGGATGGGACAACTCTAGCAGTATAAAGCACTGCCAAATGGGTTATCATCAGCCCAGGCTGTTCACAAAAAAATTTGAAACCAGCCCAAGCGTTTCTACGGAAACGTATACACATGGTCATGGCATATTTAGATGACATACTCATTATGTGCAAAAACTTTGGAATTGGCAAAACAAACTGTAACAACCACAAAAAAAGTTATTTGGGGAACTGGGATTCATTTCATCCAGTTAAATCTAAACTAATGTCTCCCACTACTATGGACTACCTGGGGTTTCACCATTGACTCAGTTCACATGTCGGTGACTCTGCCTAAGGGAAAGGCTACAGATTTAATAGAGGCTTATAAAAACCTCACTGACATCAGCAAACCATCCATCAGATTGGTAGCCAAAGTAATTGGCATAATGATGGCTGCCTTTCCAGCCACACAATTTGGACCTCTACATTACCAAAACATACAGAGAGCAAAAAACAAGCACTCTAAATTATGCAGGTCACTTTGACATATCTGTGAAACTACCTATCAGGCTAAAATGGAACTAAAATGGTGGATAGATAATTCTAGCCTTGTTCCTATCCAAGCATTGTCAGTAACCTTTTCCATGGTACTACAAACTGATGCCAGTACAATTGGTGCGGAGCCACCAATACCAATACCACCGTGGTAGCATACATTAACCACAGGGTGGAAACAACTCGACATCATGTGACAATCTGGCCATACAAATTGGCAATTGTGTCTCCAGAAAGATATTTGGATATCAACCACTTATCTACCAGGAAGACTAAATTCAGTGGCAGACACCAGGTCCCAGTTATCAAGTTATGTTACACAGGAACCAGACCCTGGGGCAGCGGTGACAGATGCATTTTTCGCTGCATTGGAGGGGAGGGGAAATTGTTTATTTACGCATTCCCTCCTTTCCTGCCTCATCAGTCGGGTATTAAGGAAATACAACAGACTCTGCATCTGGAATTGGTAGTACCCGATTGGCCTACACAACCATGGTTCCCAGTGGTATCAAACATGGAATCAGAGACATGAACATCCCATCTGTTCTGGAATATCTGGCAGGCCTCCACTACGATGAGGGGCTCAGTTACAGTGCCATCAACTGTGCCAGAAGTGCCCTATCGACTTACCTATGGCAGGGGACAGACCATTACACTGTTGGGACTGACCCACTGGTACAAAGCCTATGAGGAGTACCAGATACTCCCATATATGGGATGTGAGTATAATCCTGAAGATGCTCAGGAATTGGTCTCCAGCAACAGTTCTGTCTTTACACAGACTGACATTAAAACGGTCATGCTAATGGTATTGGTCACGGCACAAAGGATACAGTCACTGCAAAACAAGACTGGACAACATGACTTTCTCAACGGAAAATATTACGTTTCATATTTATGAGATAGTAAGCAGAACAGAAAAAGGGATCAGCAGGCCTCTATATACAATTAGGTCATACCCAACAGGTGACCGTCTGTATATAATAAAACATCTGTCGTTACACATGGAGAAAACGAATATCCTAAGAGGCAATGAAAAGGCACATTTTTTATCAGCCACTAGCAACCACACCAAGAGTGACGGTCCAGACCATCTCAAGATGGCTGAAACAGTTACTAAACACAGGCTGGGGTGGATACTAAAATTTAAAAATCTCTTTCCACCAGGGCTGCAGCTGCATCGGCAGCGATACAGTTGGATGTACCAATGGACCAAATCCTCAAGGCAGCAGGATGGTCTGGAGGGGAAAAACATTCCAATTATTTGTAATAAACCAGTAATGAAACCTGGAACATTTGCAGAAACAATTTAAGTTCTGTAAATTAATTTAAACCCATATAAAGGGGTTATAAACTTGTGTTAAAAATTTTATGATTTCAATGTCGAATTCATGTCCAAATTATGTTAACACAATCCTCCCAACAGTCAAGGCAGACGTGATGCATGGACTCGTTCCACGGCATGAAATCACAGAGCTTTAAAATCTTCACGTAGTCACTCACGTGACTCCGAAGTAAAATAGTAAGATTAAACGAGAACTTACCAGTTTGAAGTTTGATCTGTATTTTATGAGGAGTTACGATGAGGGATTACGTGCCCTCCGCTCCCACCCAGATCATATACTTAACTGGTACCTCTTCTCTAATCTTACTAAGTTTAGTCATTACAGTTATCTGTGATTCCACACCGCTGC
Organism: Amblyraja radiata; assembly: GCF_010909765.2. NCBI lineage: Eukaryota > Metazoa > Chordata > Chondrichthyes > Rajiformes > Rajidae > Amblyraja > Amblyraja radiata. Next base: position 95,783,294 of record NC_045958.1, on the reverse strand, counting down.
TTTGAAGAATGACACGCTTGCGCCTGGCGGGATTCTTCACGTAATCCCTCATCGTAACTCCTCATAAAATACAGATCAAACTTGGTAAGTTCTCGTTTAATCTTACTATTAAATTTAATAGAGGAATTTGAGTCATTTTCAGGATACAGAATAAATTGGAATAAAAGTGAAATTATGTCATTAAAGCATCAAGAAGCGACTCACTTATTAAAATTCCCCTTTAAAATTGCCACAGAAAAATGTAATTATTTGGGTATTCAAATTACTAGAAGATACAAATCATTATTTAACGTTAATTTTATGCCGTTATTAAATAAATTGAACGCGTTGATTAAATTCTGGAAAACGCTCCCATTGTCATTAATAGGCAGAATAAACGCTATAAAAATGATTTTTTCACCACAAATATTATACCTATTTCAATCTATACCAATATATATACAAAAACACTTTTTAAAATAACTAGATTCTAATATTACCAACTTTATTTGGGACTATAGATCACATAGAATTCAAAGAAAACACCTGTGTAAACCCAAAGATGCTGGGGGACTTTCACTTTCTAACTTTTTGTATTATTATTGGGCAGTGCATATTAAGAATATAATTTATTGGCAGGATAGCCTTTCCCAACAGACAGAATGGATAAGAATGGAGAAAGAGGATTGTTCTCCCTGTGATATAGGAGCGGTCCTCTTCTCCCCGATAAAATTGAATAACACAATATACAAGAATAACCCAATTATCCATAATACACTAAGAATTTGGAAACAAATAAAATTAACTTTAAAATTAAGAAACCTATCAGTGTTAATGCCAATAATGAATAATCCTTCATTTAAACCATCTCTTATTGATAAAACATAAAACCAATGGGAAAGAATGGGAATTAAAAGGATAGGTGACATGTATGAAATGGGAAACCTGTTATCATTCCAACAATTAAAATTAAAATTTAAGCTGAATGACAACCAATACTTTAAATATCTCCAGATCTGTGATTTTATGAAGAAATATATACAAAGACATCAAACTATAATTTTAGACCCACTGGAAGAAGCAATGAATATTAAGGCTGACTCACAGAAGTTAATATCATATCTATATAATAGTATCTTAAATAGAGAACTACCATCAACAGAGGCACTTAGAGAAGTTTGGGAACGAGAACTAATGATAAAAATCACGAAAGAAACATGGGAAAAGTATTTGATATATATATCATATAAACCATATAACCATATAACAATTACAGCAAGGAATCAGGCCATCTCGGCCCTACAAGTCCGTGCCGAACAATTATTTTCCCCTAGTCCCATCTACCTGCACTCAGACCATAACCCTCCATTCCTTTCCCATCCATATACCTATCCAATTTATTTTTAAATGATAAAATCGAACCTGCCTCCACCACTTCCACTGGAAGCTCATTCCACACAGCTACCACTCTATGAGTAAAGAAGTTCCCCCTCATCTAAACTTCTGTCCCTTAATTCTGAAGTCATGTCCTCTTGTTTGAATCTTCCCTACTCTCAATGGGAAAAGCTTGTCCACTTCAACTCTGTCTATCCCTCTCATCATTTTAAAGACCTCTATCAAGTCCCCCCTTAACCTTCTGAGCTCCAGAGAATAAAGACCTAACATTCAACCTTTCTCTGTAACTTAGTTGCTGAAACCCAGGCATCATTCTAGTAAATCTCCTCTGTACTCTCTCTATTTTGTTGACATCCTTCCTATAATTGGGCGACCAAAATTGTACACCATACTCCAGAATTGGTCTCACCAATGCCTTGTACAATTTTAACATTACATCCCAACTTCTATACTCAATGCTCTGATTTATAAAGGCTAGCATACCAAAAGCTTTCTTTACCATACTATCTACATGAGATTCCACCTTCAGGGAACTATGCACAGTTACTCCTAGATCCCTTTGTTCAGCTGCAGTCCTCAATTCGCTACCATTTACCATGTACGTCCTATTTTGAACTCCATCTGCCATCTTTCAGCCCATTCTTCCAAATGGCCTAAATCTCTCTGTAGACTTTGGAAATCTACTTCATTATCCACAACACCACCTATCTTAGTAGCATCTGCATACTTACTAATTCAATTTACCACAGCTTCATCCAGATCATTGATGTACATGACAAACAACAGTGGACCCAACACAGATTCCTGAGGCACCCCACTAGTCACCTGCCTCCAACCTGACAAACAGCCATCCACCATTACTCTCTGGCATCTCCCATTCAGCCACTGTTGAATCCATCTTGCTACTCCTGCATTTATACCCAACAATTGAACCTTCTTAACCAACCTTCTATGAGGAACCTTGTCAAAGGCCTTACTAAAGTCCATATAGACACCATCCACTGCTTTACCCTCATCAATTTCCCTAAATTCAAGAAGATTAGTCAAACATGACCTTCCAGGCACAAATCCATGTTGACTGTTCCTAATCAGACCCAGTTTATCCAGATGCTTATATATATATAATCTCTAAGTATCTTTTCCATTAATTTGCCCACCACTGAAGTCAAACTAACAGGTCTATAATTGCTAGGTTTACTCTTAGAACCCTTTTTAAACAATGGAACAACATGCGCAGTACGCCAATCCTCGGGCACTATTCCCGTTTCTAATGACATTTGAAATATTTCTGTCATAGCCCCTGCTATTTCTACACTAACTTTCCTCAATGTCCTAGGGAATATCCTGTCAGGACCTGGAGACTTATCCACTTTTATATTTTTCAAAAGTGTCAGTACTTCTTTTACTTTGAAACTCATAGTATCCATAGCAACTCTACTCGTTTCCCTTACCTCACATAATTCAATATTCTTTTTCTTGGTGAATACCGAAGAAAATAAATTGTTCAATATCTCCCCCATCTCTTTTGGCTCTGCAGATAGCTGTCCACTCTGTCTCTCTAATGGATCAATTTTATCCCTCGTTATCCTTTTGCTATTAATATAGCTGTAGAAACCCTTTGGATTTACATTCACCTTACTGGCCAAAACAACCTCATATCTTCTTTTAGCTTTTCTAATTTCTTTCTTAAGATTCTTTTTACATTCTTTATACTCCTCAATCACCTCATTCACTCCATGCTGCCTATAATTATTGTAGATCTCTCTCTTTTTCCGAACCAATTGTCCAATTTCCCTTGAAAACAATGGCTCTTTCCAATTTTTACTATTTCCTTTCAACCAAACAGGGACATAAAGATTCTGTACTCTTAACATTTCCCCTTTAAATGTCCTCCATTTCTCTTCTACATCCTTCCCATAAAACAAAATGTCCCAATTCACTCCTTTTAAATCCTTTCGCATCTCATCAAAGTTAGCCTTTCTCCAATCAAAAATCTCAACCCTAGGTCCAGCTCTGACCCACTCCATAATTATATTGAAACTTCACTGGACCCGAAGTCCTCCCCAACGCATACCTCCGCCACCTGACCTGTCTCATTTCCTAACAGGAGGTCCAACACTGCCCCTTCTCTAGTAGGTACCTCTATGTATTGCTGCAAAAAACTATTCTGCACACATTTTACAAACTCCAAACCATCCAGCCCATTTACAGAATGTGTTTCCCAGTCTATGTGTGGAAAATTGAAATCTCCCACAATCACTACCTTGTGCTTACTACTAATATCTGCTATCCCCTTACATATTTGCTCTTCCAATTCTCGCTCCCCATTTGGCGGTCTATAATACACCCCTATAAGTGTTGCTACACCTTTCCCACTTCTCAGTTCCACCCAAATAGCCTCCCTAGACGAGCCCTCCAATCTACCCTGCCAAAGCACTGCTGTTATATCTTCCCTGACAAACAATGCAACACCTCCACCTCTTGCCCCTCCAATCCTATCACACCTGAAGCAACGGAATCCTGGAATATTTAGTTTCCAATCACAGCCCTTCTGCAACCATGTTTCACTGATCGCCACAACATCATACTTCCAGGTATCAATCCAGGCTCTAAGCTCATCCGCCTTTCTTACAATGCTCCTAGCATTAAAATATGCACATTTAAAAAACCCACCGCCTCTTATTCTCTGTTTATTTTCTTTTTCTTCTTTCTCCCCTAGATTTTGGGTCCGAGTGCTTCCCTTCTCTGCCTCATGCCCCACACTCTGTCTACTAGCTTTCTCTATTTGAGTCCCTCCCCCAACCATTCTAGTTTAAAGTCTCCCCAGTAGCCTTTGCAAATCTCCCCGCCAGGATATTGGTCCCCCTCGGGTTCAAGTGCAACCCATCCTTTCTGTACAGGTCACACCTTCCCCAAAAGAAGTCCCAATGATCCAGAAACTTGAATCCCTGCCCACTGCACCAGTCCTTCAGCCACGCATTTATCCTCCACCTCGCTCCATTCCTACTCTCACTGTCACGTGGCACAGGCAGTAATCCTGAGATTGTTACTTTTTTGGTCCTTTTCCTTAACTCTCCTCCCAACTCCCTAAATTCTCCCTTCAGGACCTCTTCTCTTTTTTTACCTATGTCATTGGTACCTATATGTACCACTACCTCAGGCTCCTCTCCCTCTGATTTCAGGATATCTTGGACGCGTTGAGACACATCCGAGACCCTGGCACCAGGGAGGCAGACTACCATCCAGGTCTCCCGACTGCGTCCACAGAATCGCCTATCCGACCCCCTAACTATAGATCCCCAATCACTATTGCCCTCCTCTTTTTTACCCTACCTTTCTGAGCAACAGGGCCGGTCTCTGTGCCGGAGGCCCGGCCGCTGTCGCTACCCCCGGGCAGGCTGTCCCCCTCCAACCGTACTCAAACAGGAGTACTTATTTTCAAGGTGTACAGACACTGGGGTACTCACTCGTCCCTGCCTCTGCCCCTTGCCCTTCCTAAGCTTGACCCACATGTCTGTCTCCCATGGTTTTGGAGTGACCACCTCCCTATAACTCCTCTCTATGACCTCCTCACTCTCCTTGACCAGACAGAGGTCATCGAGCTGCTGCTCCAGGTTCCTAATATGGTCCCTTAGGAGCCCCAACTCGATGCACCTGGCGCAGATGTGGTCGTCTGTAAGGCTGTCAGATGTACATAATGTTCGATTAATGTAAGACACAACTTAATTCAATTCAAAATTCTACATAGCTTATATTATTCAAAAAATAGACTGAATAAATTGTATCCAAATATTTCTCTCATTTGCGATAAATGTCTCTCAAAATGCCAATATAACACATTCTTTTGTTTCCTGCATAAAACTTCATAAATTTTTGTGCGATATTTTTGATATATTTACAAAATTATTCAAGATAAAAATGGAGTCTAACACTGAAATGATTATACTTGGAGTAACGGGAGACGGGAATAAATTAAACACATTTCAAAATTAATTTTTAAATTATGGGTTAATAATAGCAAAAATACATACTCAAATTTTGGAAAAATGCACCCATACCAACGCTTAAAATGTGGATTATAAATATGTTGGGCACAGCACATCTTGAAGAAATGCGATTCCTCCTAATAGATAAACCAGACCAATTCTTAACGAGTTGGTCTCCATTTATTGACTTCTTGGATGCATGTGGTGCAACAGAAATCAACTGTTTCAGGTCTGTAAAAATCAATTGTTTCTAGTCTCCACCCCTTTCTGCTTTCCACAGAGACCGTTCCCTCTGTAACTTCTGGTCACCTCGTCACCTCGTCCCTTCCCTGTGGTTTATTCACCCCAAATTCCCATCAAATTCTCCCAGTTTCTATCACCCACCTAGAGTGGGTATCATTTGCATTAACCAATTAACACCACTGCTTTGGAATGTAGGGGGAAGCTATGGGGAAAGTTGTATTGTCACAGGGAGAATGTGCAGACTCCATACTGACAGCACCCAAGATCAGGCAAGATCAGGATTGAACCCAGGTCTATGTAGCTGTGAGGTAACAGCTCTATTCACTGTGCATTTGAGTTACCTGCTTGATAAACAAGAGGGTGAAAGGTTAGCAGGGTGGACAGAAATATTGGGTTGAGGTTACAATCAAATCAACAATGATCTTATTAAATGACAGAACATGGTTTGAGAGGCCAAAGGGCTTACTCCTACTAGTTCATATATTAACCAGGAGTATAGGAGGGTGGTCGTGTAATCTCTATTTTGGGAGGATGATGGGAAATTTAACCAAGGCAAATAAAATAACGAGGGGACTGGACAAGAACCTGGATCTAATACACAGATCTACTGGAAGCAGGTTTCCATGGAAACATGATTGTCCCAGGGTGACCAATGATACTTGCTCCTGTGGCAACATGGGCTGACTTACCCCCAAAACTAACTCCAATGCCAAATGACACACTAATGTTGAGAGTAGCAAGCCCAAATCTGACCTATGGATTGGCTGCCTGCAATGGTATAGGTTTTGGTTTAGTATTGTCACGTTTACAGAGGTACAGCAAAAAGTTTTGTTTTGCAGCCTTTCCAAATAGATCAGATATACTATACCTAAATACATTCAAGCCAAACTCAAATACAATAGGTACTTGAGAGAAGGAGTAGAATATAGATCTTAGCATTGTACGGCATCAACATGCACTTTAATGTTGCACCACAATTCTGGGTATCTGCTTTTGCAACTTCACGTGAAAACAATAAGTTGATTCTTCCTGTCATTTAAGTTGTTTTCATTCAATGTTGAGATCTTACTGCAGCTACTATATCACATAGCGAGTGGCTTTGCTGAAGTAATAAAGGAACTAAAGCCATTTGACTTCCACCTTCTCTTACTTCTGCTTTATTGGGATGGACCCTGACCGTTGTATGATGCAAGCCCGTCAGGGCTTCCACACACACACTGGCCAACTAACTTTGGGAAGCACTGGGTGAAGGAAGAGATGTGTTTGTCAGACATTGGTGGGACAATGGCTTTGATGCCTCCAGATCTGCCTATTTCGCTACACTTTAGGCTAGCCTCCCTCATTGAACTCCCAGTGCCCTGTTCCTACTTACATCAATTCCTGTTCACACTTCACCCTTGGCTTTGCTAAACAGCGTCCGTTCTTTAAAATTCCCTACCTGTGCTTTGAAATATCCTCCTATAACAGTCAGATGACTGTGTTCTTCCAGAAATTGGCTTCCTCATAACCTTTATTCCAGCTGCGGTAGTCCTATCTTCAGTTGCTTGGGGCCCTAATTCTTCAATTCCCTGCCTGGTTCACTCACTCTCTTCCATTGAGATAGAATACAGCAAAGAAACAAACACTTCAGCCCAACTCATCCAAGCTGTCCAAGATTCCCAAATACACTCCTCCAATTTGCCTGCATTTGACATATCCCTTTAAACCTTTCCATGTACCCGTCCAAGTGTCTTTCAAATGTTGTTACTGCACCTGCCTCAACCACTTCCTCTGGCAGGTTGTTCTATATAATCATCACTCACTTTGTGAAAACGTTGTCCTTCAGGTTACTATTAAATATTTCCCCTCTCATGTTAAACCCATGCCCACTAAGTTCTTGATTTTGTATACTTCTATAAGATCATCCCTCAGTCTCAACCTGCCCAACCTCTTCCGATAACTCAAGTCCCAAATTGCAAAACCTCACAATGATCTTAATCAAACTCAATTTGCCATTTTTTGGCCCACTTATCTGCTGATCAAGATCCTGCTAGAATTCTTCATGAATTCTTCAATGTCTACGATACCAATTATTTTTGTGTCATTTGCATAATTACCTTATGTATTCTCAGCCAACACCCATATCTAACCAAATGGTTCCTAAAGTGCGTCCTTCTGATGTCTGACGTGTGAACATTAGTAGAGCCTTTTAAATCAGCCACATTAGTAGAGTCTTATAAATGCAAGCGATCTTTGTCATTTAGACGATAGACAATAGACAATAGGTGCAGGAGTAGGCCATTTGACCCTTCGAGCCAGCACCGCCATTCAATGTGATCATGGCTGATCATCCCCAACCAGTACCCCGTTCCTGCCTTCTCCCCATAGCCCCTGACTCAACAGGGGGGCTCAATCCCCCCCTGTGTGCCTGGGTCCTGGACTTTCTCACCGCCAGGCCTCAGGTAGTCAAGATGGGAGGAAATACATCGAAGTCCCTCACCCTGAGCACAGGATCCCCCCAGGGTTGCATCCTCAGCCTCCTACTGTACACCCTGTACACACATGATTGTGTGGCTAGGTTCAGCTCCAACTCTATTATCAAGTTTGCTGATGAGACTGTGGTGGTGGGCCTGATCTCCGATAATGATGAGAAGGCCTACCGGGAGGAGATGGCTGATCTGGCACTCTGGTGTCAGGACAACAGCCTCCTCTTGAATATCAAAAAAACTAAGGAGCTGATCGTGGACTTTAGGAGGGCACATCATCTGAGGACGTACACACCATTGAAGATAAATGGGGATATTGTGGATAGGGTGAGCTGCTTTAAATACCTGGGAGTCCACATCTCAGAGGATCTGACATGGACATCACACGCCGTAGCACTGATGAGTAAGGCAAGGCAGCGCCTTTATCACCTCAGGCAGTTGAGGAAATTCAGAGGGTCTCTGAGGATCCTCCAGTGCTTCTACTCAGTGGCTGTGAAAAGCATCTTGTCCGGAAACATTACGATTTGGTTTGGGAATTGCTCTGCCCAGGACAAGAAGGCTCTGCAGAGAGTAGTGCATTTGGCCGAACGCACTGTGGGAACTACACTCGCCCCCCTGCAGGAACTATACATCACAAGGTGCAACTCCAGAGCCAAAAAGATCATGGGAGACCCCTTCCACCCAAGCAACAGACTGTTCCAGCTGCTACGTTCAGGCAAGCCTCCATTGCCATGCTGTGAAAACGGAGAGGATGAGAAGTAGTTTCTTCCCAGAGGCCATTAGGACTGTAAACTCTTATCTCTCCAGGGACTAACTTTACTGTACCAATTTACTGTTGTGTGATGTCTTTTTAAAATTGCTGTTTTTTATTTTTTTCCTCCCACAAATATATAATATGTGAATATGTGATTCTGTTCCATTCTGTTTTGTAGTTTTTTGCACAAATCCGCAAGCATTGACACTTTTCATTTCACTGCACATCTCGTATGTGTATGTGACAAATAAACCTGACTTGACTTGACTCCGCTATTTTTAAGAGCACTATCTAGTTCTCTCTTGAAAGCATCCAGAGAACCTGCCTCCACTGCCGAGGCAGAGAATTCCACAGACTCACCACTCTCTGTGAGAAAAAGTGCTTCCTCGTCTCCGTTCTAAATGGCTTACTCCTCATTCTTAAACTGTGGCCCCTGGTTCTGGACTCCCCCAACATCAGGAACATGTTTCCTGCCTCTAGTGTGTCCAAGCCCTAAACAATCTTATATGTTTCAATGAGATTACCTTTCATCCTTCTAAACTCCAGAGTGTACAAGCCCAGCTGCTCCATTCTCTCAGCATATGACAGTCCCGCCATCCCGGGAATTAGCCTTGTTAACCTCCGCTGCACTGCCTCAATAACAAGAATGTCCTTCCTCAAATTAGGGGACCATAACTGCACACAATACTCCAGGTGTGGTCTCACTAGGGCTATGTACAACTGCAGAAGGACCTCTTTGCTCCTGTATTCGATTCCTCTTGTTATAAAGGCCAACATGTCATTCGCTTTCTTCACTGCCTGTTGTACCTGCATGCTTACTTTCATAGACTGATGTACAACGACCCCCAGATCCCGTTGTACTTCCCCTTTTCCCAACTTGACGCCATTTAGATAGTAATCTGCCTTCCTGTTTTTGATACCAAAATGGATAACCTCATATTTATCCGCATTAAATTTCATCTGTCATGCATGTGCCCACTCCCCCAACCTGTCCAAGTCACCCTGCATTCTCATAGCATCCTCCTCACAGTTCACACTGCCACCCAGCTTTGTGTCACCTGCAAATTTGCTAATGTTACTTTGAATCCCTTCATCCAAATCATTGATGTATATTGTAAATAGCTGCGGTCCCAGCACCGAGCCTTGCGGTACCCCCCTAGTCACTGCCTGCCATTCTGAAAAGTACCCGTTAATCCCTACTCTTTGTTTCCTGTCTGCCAACCACTTCTCTATCCATGTCAGCACTCCACCCCCAAAACCATGTGCCCTAATTTTGCCCACTAATCTCCTATGTGGGACCTTATCAAATGCTTTCTGAAAGTTCAGGTACACTACATCCACTGGCTCTCCTTTGTCCATTTTCCTAGTTAGATCTTCAAAAAATTCCAGAAGATTAGTCAAGCATGATTTCCCCTTTGTAAATCCATGCTGACTCACACAGATCCTGTTACTGCTATCCAAATGTGCGGCTATCTCATCTTTTATAATTGACTCTAGCATCTTCCCCACCACCGATGTCAGGCTAACTGGTCTATAATTCCCTGTTTTCTCTCTCCCGCCTTTCTTAAAAAGTGGGATAACATTAGCTACCCTCCAATCCACAGGAACTGATCCTGAGTCTATAGAACATTGGAAAATTATCACCAATGCGTCCACGATTTCTAGAGCCACTTCCTTAAGTACCCTGTGATGCAGACCATCAGGCCCTGGGGATTTATCAGCCTTCAATCCCATCAGTCTATCCAACACCATTTTCTGCCTAATGTGGATTTCCTTCAGTTCCTCTTTCACCCCAGATACTCTGGCCACTACTAAATCAGGAAGATTGTTTGTGTCATCCTTAGTGAAGACAGATCCAAAGTACCTGTTCAGCTCATCTGCCATTTCCTTGTTCCCCATAATAAATTCACCTTTTTCGGTCTTCAAGGGTCCAACTTTGGTCTTAACTAATTTTTTCCTCTTCACATACCTAAAGAAGCTTTTACTATCCTGCTTTATATTCTTGGCTAGCTTACCTTCGTACCTCATCTTTTCTCCCCGTATTGTCTTTTTGGTTATCTGCTGTTGTTCTTTAAAGGTTACCCAATCCTCTTGCTTCCCGCTCGTCTTTGCTACGTTGTACTTCTTCGCTAAAAATTTTATACTGTCCCTGACGTCCCTTGTCAGCCACGGTCGCCCCTTACTCCCCTTGGAATCTTTCTTCCTCTTTGGAATGAACTGATCCTGCACCTTCTGTATTATTCCTAGAAACACCTGCCATTTCTGTTCCACTGTCATCCCTGCTAGTGTATCTTTCCAGTCAACTTTGGCCAGCTCCTCCCTCATGGCCCCATAGTCCCCTTTATTCAACTGCAACACTGACACCTCCGATCTACTCTTCTCCCTCTTCAATTGTACATTAAACCTAACCATGTTATGGTCACTGCCTCCTAATGGCTCATTCACCTCGAGGTCCTTTATCAAATCCGGTTCATTACATAACACTAAATCCAGAATTGCCTTCTCCCTGGTAGGCTCCAATACAAGCTGTTCAAAGAATCCATCACAAAGGCACTCTACAAAGTCCCTTTCCTGGGGTCCAGTACCAACCTGATTTTCCCAGTCTACCTGCATGTTGAAATCTCCCATAACAACCACAGCATTACTTTTACTACATGCCAATTTTAACTCCTGATTCAACTTGCGCCCTATGTCCAGGCTACTGTTTGGGGGTCTGTAGATTAGTCCCATTAGGGTCATTTAACCCTTACAATTCCTTAATTCTATCCATACTGACTCCACATCTCCTGTTTCAATGTCAACCTTTGCAAGGGACTGAATTTAATTCCTCACCAACAGGGCAACCCCACCCCCTCTGCCCACCTGTCTGTGTTTTCGATAGGAAGTATTCAATTCCCAGCCCTGGGCCTCTTGCAGCCATGTCTCAGTAATTCCCACAACATCATACTTACCAGTTTCTAACTGAGCCTCCAGCTCGTCCACTTTATTCCTTATACTTCGTGCATTCATATACAGTACTTTGACCTCCATATTCACTTCACCCCTCGCACCGCTCGCAATTGGCCCTGACTTTACGCTGTTGTCCATTCTCAAGCTTTCCTTCCCATTAATTCGAGAATCTTTTGTAGTTTTTCCTGTAGCCACTTCCCCTTCAACTCCATCTTTATACTCCCAATTTGTCAATCCCTCCCCCCCACTATTTAGTTTAAACCCACACGTATAGCCCTAGCAAACCTGCCTGCAAGAATGTCGTTCCCCGTCCAGTTAAAGTGTAACCCGTACAGGTCACCTCTACCCCAGAAGAGATCCCAGTGGTCTATAAATCTAAATCCTTGCTCCCTGCACCAGCCCCTCAGCCACACATTCAGATCCCCTATCTCCCTGTTCCTGTCCTCACTAGCACGAGGTACTGGAAGCAATCCAGAGATAACCACCCTAGAAGTCCAGCATTTCAGTCTTCTTCCCAACTCTCTGAACTCATGTTGGAGAACCTCCTTCCTCTTCTTCCCGATGTTGTTTGTGCGGACATGCACAACTACTGCCGACTGTTCACTTCTCTCTCGAGGATGTTCAGAATTCGGCTCGTGACATCCTGAACCCTGGCACCAGGGAGGCAACAGACCATCCTCGCATCTCGTCTGCTGCCACAGAATCTCCTGTCCGCTCCTCGGACAATGGAGTCACCCACCACTAGGGGGCTCTGCCCGATGTCGGTCTCGCCGGTCCCGCCCCATCTCTAGGATTGGAGCCACCGACGTGTCCGCCGCTCGGACTGGAAACATTGTCTCCCCGGACAGTTCCTAAGAGGGCGTACCTGTTTTCATTAGGCACAGCCACCTGGGGCTTCTGCACTCCACAAATTCCACCCTTTCTCTCTGTCACACACTTTGGTTCTTCCCGTAACCTCGGCGTGACTACCTCACTGTAGGTCCTGTCCAGGAAACTCTCGTTTTCCTGGATGGCCCTGAGGTCATCCAGCTGCTTCTCCAGTACCTCAACACAGTCCTTTAGGAGCTGAAGCTGGATGCACTTGCCACAGTTGTAGCAGCCAGAGGCTCCATCTGTGTCCCTGGGCCCCACATTCTGCAAGCCTCACACTGTCTCATCTGCCCCGACATGTGTGCACCGTGTTCCGACCTCTCGAGCTTTATGCGTAGCATCCTCTCCTCAGCCTCCCCACCGAAGACTCTCGAGCCAAAGACTCACACTTTTCTCACAAGGCCGCTCCCTCACTGCCGCTCCCTAAGAGCCATCTTGCTTATATTGAGTGATAAATTGCCTAATTTACCAATTTACAAACCAAATTCTTCAGTTTTAAACTGTTTCCCCCCTCTGACTCACTACTAACTCTCCTCCCACTCGGGCTAGAGCCAATCAGTGCTTTTCCCTGCTTCTCTTTGCTGCTGTTTCTTCAAAATCCACAGGAGCTCTGAGTTAAGTCTGCCTGTGATTTGCCTCTCCTTTTCAACTGTTTTCCCCCTCTGACTCTCTTCTAACTCTCCTCCCACTCGGGCTAGAGCCAATCAGTGATTTTTCCTGCTTCTCTTTTCTGCTGTTTCTTCAAAATGCACGGGAGCTCTGAGTTCTTCTTGATACTTCTTGATATGAGCAGAACTGAGGTTAGGAGCTGAGATGCAAAAGGTTAGTTTTTTAATTAAACACCTTATATGTGTGATGGAAAAGAAGGAAATGCAAACAAGATGAACAATTCAATTGGTAGAATAGTAGATATTGAAAAAATGGATAATCCCACAAGCATTCACTGGAACTAGTAAAGAGGGGTTATCACCAAGATAGTTTTAATTATAAGAACTTTATTCAATGATGTGTCTATAAAACAGAATTAAATGATAAGTCAACAGAATTGGAATGTGGTTAATATCAGAGAGCAGAATAAGGATTGAAGGGGAATCATACTCAGAAGGTAGACACAAGGAATTGCAGATGCTGAAATCTTGCGTACAACACAAAGTGGTGGAGTAACTCAGCATATCAGGCAGTATCTCAGGAGAACATGGATTGGTGACATTTCAGGTCAGGACCCTTCTTCAGACTGATTGTGGTAGTGGAGAGAAAGCTGCAAAACTTGCGGGGAGGTTAAAGCTTTGCAAGTGATGGTGGATGAGAGCAAGGGAGCAGCTGGAATCACAGAGGGGGAGCAGTAAGAGGGTGTCACAGAACTTGATACAGAGAGAGGAGAAGATCTTCTTCAAAGTAGACATACCTTGTGGAGATATCGCAGTGGAGCATGAAATGTAAATATATGTGTAAAGATGAGTTGTAACACACGATGTCTTCACAACTGGTTTTATTACTAACATTTATATTGATACACATTTGTGCCCTAGCTGTCCGTGGTCTGTCACTGGAGCTAGAGAGAGAGCTGGAGGTGGGGAGGTTACAATTATACTGAAGATAATGGGGAGTGGTTAGTAGTGGTGAGGTCACTATGTTAAAGGAACATGCACTGATCTACATCCTTCCCCTTGGAAAACAAAGCATTACAATAATGACAGTGCGACCACGACTCATACGCTAGGAACAGACAAATGCGTACACCGGCAGGATACAGTTAAAACAGCTAAGCAAATTCCCCGTAACGTACAGGCGGCTTGACCAACCTGTGCAGCGACGTCCCCCACCGTTCGCATGGGGTAGTGCGAGCGCTTGATGGCAAGGTTCAGGTCCTTGGGGTTTATACAGATTCGAATCTCAATCTTGTCTTTCTTTGCAGCGACAACCATGGTGGAGACCCACCGGGTGGGATCACTCACCTCCTTGAGGATGCCCACGGCCACGATGTGGCGCAGAGTCGACTCCACATTGTCCTTCATGGCAAAGGAGACACGGTGAGGTGGGCGGCTCACCGGATCGACACCCGGGTCCACAGCGATCTTGTAATTGCAGGGCAGCTTGCCCAGGTCGTCATCAAAACGATCAGGGTACTCACTCATGGGGTCCAGGGGGGTCTGCACCAGGTGGATACCGCGGTGGAAGGAAACCAAACCGAGTTCCTGGCATGCACGGGCGCCCAACAGTGTGGCATTCTCAGATTGCAGCAGGTGAAAAGTGAGGGGCCGAGAGGTCTCCAGGACCGTGCAGATAAGAGTAGCCTTCCCGACTGGTACGAGCACGCCTCCCCCATAGGCATGAAGACGGGAGTCGTTGGGAGTAACCTTCTCCCCAGACATTATCTGCTTGAAGAGGCTCACTGACATAACATTGGAAAACACCCCCATGTCGACCTTCGCCGGAAAGGTCGTCCCATTCACAGTTGCGGGACATGAGCCGCTGAGCAGGCGAGCCCCGTCATCAAAACGATCCCACATCTGACACCATGTAAAGATGAGTTGTAACACACGATGTCTTCACAACTGGTTTTATTACTAACATTTATATTGATACACATTCGTGCCCTAGATGTCCGTGGTCTGTCACTGGAGCTAGAGAGAGAGCTGGAGGTGGGGAGGTTACAATTATACTGAAGATAATGGGGAATGGTTAGTAGTGGTGAGGTCACTATGTTAAAGGAACATGCACTGATCTACAATGCAAATGTTGAAATCTTGCATAGACATTGTGTAGAATCATGTCCTCCTCCAACAAAAATCCGCGAAAGACCAGATAGGCTGATACAAGTGACACCGTAACTCGAAGTATGCGTAAATTTATTCAAAGCCTCTTTACATCATTTAATTATGTTTTCTCTCTGGATTTTTCAATAAAAGATGGCTACAATCCAGAGATATCCAGAAACATCTCTTGAGATAATCCTTAAAAGGGTGACAGCTTTAATGTAAAATTATTATGCAAAACCAATATTATATACATTTAATACAATTCCGGCAACAACTTCCAATCAATAGGTTGGCTTTCAGGTAGCAGAAAGAATTGCAGCTGATCAGATGGCACCAGATACATTTTGGCAGTCTGTTAATCTTCCGTCTGGAATAGTAGCTGGCAGAGTATTGTGAACAAAGAATGACGTCTATGATTTAATAATTTCAATATCATTCTTTAAGTTCACTGTGTGCAAAACAACAGGGTAACTCCCCGATCTAATCTTGGCAAACTTGTACTGAGGTAGCACTACACCATCACAAGTTGCATGCATTGAGAATAAGTCAATTAGTTATGATGCAACTTTATAGGACTTTGGTTAGGCTCCATTTGGAGTATGGGTGCAGTTCCGGTGGCCCCAATATAGGGAGCATGTGGATGCTTAGGAAAAGATGCAAAGGAGGTTTACCAGAATGATGCTTGGATTACAGGGTATTAGCTATAAGGAGAGGTTGTACAGACTTCTCTCTGGAATGTGGGTAGCTGAAGGGAGGCCTGATATTACTATATACATTTATGAGAGGCGCAGATACGGTAGACATTCAGAACCTTTTCCTAGGGTGGAAAAATCAAAGACTACAGGGCATAGGTTTAAGGTGAAAGGAACAATGTTTAGAGGAGATGTGCTGAGGATGGTGTTGGTTGGAATGTACTGCCAGGGGTGGTGGTAAATAAGGCAAATATAACAGTGGCATTTAAGAGGCTTTTAGTTAGGCACATCAATAGGCACATTGATATGCAGGGAATAGACAGATATGGACCATGTACAGAGAGATGAGGTTAGTCTGAAGTAGGGTCTCGACCCGAAACGTCACCCATTCCTTCACTCCAGAGATGCATCTATGTCTATCTTCGATTTGAACCTTTCCACACGAGATGAGATTAGTTTAGCTTGACATCATGTTTAGCACAGCCTTTTCCTGTGCTGCACTGCTGTATGTACCATATGTAATCACTGGGAAATCTGTAATCAAACAGCACAGAAACAGGCCCACTGAGCTGTGCTAATTGTCAAATATGAATTTAGACCAATCCTATGTGGTTCTTCCCATTGACCTCTATCACCCTGCCCCATAATTCTATCCTTGACCTACACACCAGCGACAATTTACAGCAGCCAATATACACCCACTAACCCACACACCAGTGGGACGTGGGAAGAAATTGGAGCACCAAGAGGAAACCAACATGGTCACAGGGAAAACGTGCAAACTTCACATTGCCAGCACTGGAGGTTAGAACCGAACCATGGCAGCAGCTCTATTCCATCATTGTGCCGCCATCAATCAAAGAGGGAAATCAGAAGAAAATGTTTTCCCCAGAGAGCGGCCAGGATGTGAAACTGGTTCCTAAAGGGAAAACTGAGGGGAACAACAGAGATGTATTCAAGGTAAAATGCTGGTTCAACACACGAGGGAGAGGATGAAAATAGTGATCAGTCGTGGTCTATAGGGGGAGTGAGGCTGGGCAAAGCGAGGACCCCAAGACAGACAATCTGGGCCGAATGGCCCATTCTGTGCTGTGCATACTCAATTTCAAAGCTGGCATATATTTGGTGATGTGGAAAAATTGGAAAATGATAGGTGATTAATAGACAATAGACAATAGATGCAGGAGTAAGCCATTCGGCCCTTCGAGCCAGCACTGCCATTCAATGTGATCATGGCTGATCATCCCCAATCAGTACCCCATTCCTGCCTTCTCCCAATATCCCCTGACTCTGCTATTTTTAAGAGCCCTATCTAGCTCTCTCTTGAAAGCATCCAGAGAACCTGCCTCCACCGCCCTCTGAGGCAGAGAATTCCATAGACACACCACTATCTGTGAGAAA